>NC_083576.1:93798067-93885567 GCF_027579695.1 Neoarius graeffei
TGTAAGTGTGAGAGCTGCAGTAACTACAGCAGGACTAAGGTCAAGAACAGTGCAGAGGAGAAGTCTTCACACCCCGAACACAACAACAAACACCTCAGAACTAAGTGAGGAAAGAGATCGTGTGTAACCCACTGTCCTGTTCTGGAGCTCTTAAATGATTTAAACTTGTTTCTGAATGTGTGTGTGTGTGGACAGGAGCAGTGTGTCGTGTATCACTGACACTGTTGTAGAGGCCACATCTGGTTGTCTGCTGGCTGTGGCTGAGAAGGTGGAGCAGGATGAATGCTCTCTAGTTGAGGCTGAGCGAGCGACTCTGCAGGAGTTCGGACACTGTCTAACACAGATAAAACACTTCATGTTCAAACACACACACAGATAGAGCTATGATACACACACACACACACACACACACTTATTAAACGCAGATGCTTGACATTTGATTTGGAGGTTGTGACAATTTATTTATGTGTAATTAGTTTTGTACTTGAGTTGTGAACTTTATTATTATTATTATAAAAGAAAGTTATATTAAAAATGACCAACACTAACTACAGTATTTCTTTGAGTGTGTGTGTGTGTATATATATATATATGTGTGTATGTATGTGTGTGTTTTAAATGTGGGTGTCTATATGTACAAAAATTGCATTATAATTTTTTATAAAGATAGAAAGATTCTGTTCTCTTCTTTTTTTTCTATTCTATATTATTTTGATCTTTCCAGTGCTTATATTCAGTGTTTGAACTTTATATTTGGTGTTTGTGCTGCTGCATTGAAATGATCCATATATTTATTTACATCTTACAAAATATTTATTTTATTTTTCTGACACTTTGTTGTTTATAAACGTATGGTATATTTGAGCTGTCAGCCTTTAACAAAGAATTTAGCATTTGATGAAAGATTGTCAGTTGTTATTATTATTACTATTATTATTATTATTATTCCCAGAAAAGTCTGTTTTGTTATTTTTATTTTAAATAAATGCCACGGTTGTGGTGCTTGTTTTACTCCACAGCTTATAAAGTGTTGTGATTTTTATGTATTTATTTACATTTTTTTAGACTTGGGTATAGGTAGGGTGAACCTCTGTTTATCCATTTTGTGTGTTCTTGACGTCAGACGTGTGTGTGAGGGTTAATACGGATGTTTTTGCCATGATAGGGGCAGTTTGGAGCTGCAGTCGTTTCTCACAGTGGGAATTTATCGAACCGGGAGTCCTGGTGTTCCTGATGGGGATAAAAACAGACAACGCAGTCAGACACATCACACTCCACTACGCCTCACATGAAAAACATGGTAAATACTTTTGTTATGCTTCGTTAAACCTTTATATGAACTTTGTGTGTTTACTGACTATATGAACAATAATATAAAGATTGTCTTTTTCATTACTAGATGCCGCGTGTGCAGGTTTTATGGACATGCTCAGTGCTGATTGTAATTTTGTTCACAGAGTCCCACTGCGTTCAGAAGGTAAGGCTTTACCTCTTTATCATTAAAGTGAGGCTTGTTCTGCTGTAACGTGTCGTATTGTTTCTCCAGGCGACTCTGACTAAAAACTGGGGACCGCAGTCGATGCTGTACCTGAAGGGGAAATGTGAGTGTTCACTCTTTTACTTAATTAAACACAATCAATACCTTCTATTACTGAGTGCTGTTTATCCACTATGCCTCCAAACACCGAGTCAGCTGAGGCACCACTGGAAATAAAAATTACATGTCCTTTCCTCATGGTATTTCATGAGAATTAAATAATCCCTCTTCCTTTGGACCAAAAATACACTTTCTTTATAATAGACATGTACATATGAGATTTAAAGACTTCTTTCTTCTTGTGTGCTGAAGCTACAGGTTAATATAGTGAACAAGTACAGTGTTTATCCTCCAGTTTAGTGTTTATAGGTGACTTTATTGTTTGAAATAAATCTATAAACTTTCTCCACTTGAAACCCAGCAGGAAACAGATATGAAACTTGATCCAGATGGAAATGAGCACTGGCCCGATGTTTCAGAGTTAAAGGATTATATGATATTAACTATAATACATTAACTACCATAAAGAACCTACAGCAGGTGTAATATCCATCCATTCATTCAGCTCTGGTCTCTTATTCTCCATCTCCTTCATGTTTTCTTGTTCGTACAGTATTTGAGAAACAGATAAACCGCGGTGTGTTTAAAGGAAACCTCTTCTGTTTGTTGTGATGTTCTTCCACAGATGGTAGGAGATACGTTCCAGACAGTGATGTGGATTTTTATAAATCAGCTCTGAAAAGCTTGTACACGGTTATCAGAGGTATGGAACATGCAGTATGCTGTATGTCAACAAAATCAACAGAATTGATTGTATAATGTTTTACTTTTTATTTTCTTTATATAATAATAATAATATTTTAGTATTTAATGCATTAACATGAACAAACCATAAACTTCAGCATCAAGTTAATGTATATATTAAAGATTGTTTGTTGCAGTGGTAAAGAAATTCACCTGCCTTGTTTGTTTGTTTGTTTGTTTGTTTGTTTGTTTGTTTTATCCATGAGTAAAATAATCTCAGACAAATTACAGAAATTAAATGACAGCATTATCCTAAATATTAAAACTTACTTTTCAGTCTCCGTTCAGAATTTTACCAGTTAACTAATTTTTATGTGAAGTAAATAGTGGTGTCATGTCAGCCATTTTGAGCTTTGTTTACTTAATGATAATTATTTACCTTTTTACCCTCAAACATCAATTAATACATTATCAATATGTGAACATGTGTTTCTATGAATTCCCTGTATTATTTAGAAACTATTTTGTGAATAATTCTGGATTATTATTATTATTATTGTTGTTGTTGTTGTTGTGCCTTTTTTTCTTTTTTCTTTTTTGCATCTCTCTTCAGGAGCCATTTCTCATCATCTTTGAAAATGTAGAATATTATCCAGTGAAAACTTTTAACCTTTCAATTTTCAAAAACTTATTTTTTCCCCATTCGTTTAGATTTTGAAAAGACGAAGTCTGTGCAAGCTGGAAGATCAACGCAGCTTTTTGCAGCTGAGAATCTGCTGATCCGTTATACAGAGTAGGATCATTTTATGCAGCTTAAAATGTTGATAAGTTGTAAAAATGTTTCAAGATTTCGAGGCTTTAACTTTTTTATTCCTGTTTGAGCCTTCAAGCGTCCAGTCGAGGTGATTGTGATTGTTGTAATGCGTTGCTGATATAATCTTAGATGATTATGAAAATTGTTATTATTACATTTTTTTTCTACGCTGTGTGTTCTCCTCGTGCTGTGTACTCCTTTAATGTAAATACTCGATAAAGGTAAATTCCACTCGAGTCAGTTTGTTGTCTCTCTTCACTTGTTTTGTATGATGTTCCAACAGGAATCAGAGTTTCATCAATAAGTCAAATTGAGAAATTTTGGCCAGAACACAAACATCACTTTAAAATTATATTTATATCTGTAATCCAGCCATAACCATAGAATCCAGAGCCGTTCACTCGGTCCAAAATTTACATCAGTATCTTCATGAGGAAACTTCCTGGTGTTCAGAGTCGGGTTCCGCAGCTGCTGTAGTGAATTTTCTGGATTTTCAGACTCACATTATTAAACTCTCCTGCGTGTAGTTCATTCCTTGAAGGTTACCAGATGTTTCTTCAGCAGAAGTGCCTGAGATTTAATGAAACCATCAGCCACTAAATCAAATGCCGTCTCAGGAGGCTGTCTAATGTGACAGTAATGTGACAGCGAGGCAGTATTTTGATTTGCCTAATTCAGGGGTTCTCAACCTTTTGCAACCTGGGCCCCACCAAAGCTGGTTCATTGCAGTTGGGGGCCCCTCTTCTCGCCCCGCCCCCATCCCCCCCCCCCCAAACACACTCACCCGCAGTGACGCCACCCGACCTACAGCACCTTATATTGACCGATAGATAGATAGATAGATAGATAGATAGATAGATAGATAGATAGATAGATAGATAGATAGATAGATAGATAGATAGCCCTGGGCTAGATTATTATTATTATTAGTAGTAGTAGTAGTAGCAGTAGCAGCAGTAGTAGCATTATCCATTCCATAGAAATACATAGGCCTATTATCATTATTAGGCTATTGTTATAATTGGCAGTAGCACCACATTTCTAATCTGCTTTCGGGCATTATTATAATTATAATTATTATAATTATTATTATTATTATTATTATGGCCTATTATCATTACTAAGCTGTTGGCAGTAGTACAAGACTTATGTTCTTTCAGGCATTATTATTATTATTAGGCCTATTATTATTATTATTATTATTATTATTATTGCTGTTGTTGGTTGTTGATATTATTATTATTATTATGCTATTATTATTAATAGGCATCATTATTATTATTATTATTAGTGTTTTTATTAGGTATTTTATTAGGCTTATCATTAGCTGGCTATTGATATCATTGGGAATTGGGACCAGGCGTGAATTTAGGTTTTACTTTTTACTGTGCCTTTGTGATCTGCATTTGCGTTAATGCGAGACCTGAGCCTGCTTTGCCTTACAAAGATCCTCGATTCTTGGCGAAATGTTTGACAAGCACAGTCTCAAGTCATCCTCAATTTGCGCACGATTGCGATATTTCGTTTTGAGCGCAGTCATTTTTGAAAATCCTGCCTCACACAAGTAGGTCGATGCGAATGGGATGAGCAGTTTCAAGGCTACGTCACACAGTTGCGGGTACTCCTGCATCAATGCTGCCCAGAATGTCGAAAGAGGGCATGAGGTGAAGACTGCCTTAAGTCTACTGTCACTCTTCAGCTCAATAAGCTGTTCCTGCATGTCAACTGGAAGTTCGTCAGCAGTACACACAAATGGATCTCGAACCCACGCAAAAGAGCGATAATCCTCTGTGAAGTATGCCGCAAACTGTTTTCTCATTACCGACAGGTGCTCTGACGCTGCTTGAAAGACAGATGAGAAATCGTGGGAAGTGCCTGCATTACTGATAAAGTCTGCAAGGCTTGGGAACATATCACAGTTCCCCCGACTGATGCGGCCACACACACAAGATTTTATGATAGATTGATGATAGATTTTATAATAGTATTGATTTGTATGTAATAGTCCAATGTCCTGCATTTTGACATGGGTAAATGTGTTGCATCTGCTTAGCTACTATAGCCTGTTAGCCCCAGATTTTTTTTTTCCTCCATACATGAAGCCTACTCGCGACCCCCCTGGAGTACCTCCGCGCCCCACCAGGGGGGCGCTCCCCCGGTTGAGAACCACTGGCCTAATTAATAAAATAACAGTGTTGGTGTGAATTTGTTGCTCTTTAAAGAAAACGTGCTCATGGTATGAAGGAGAATCTGACCAAGCGCTCATCTGATACACATACAGAGAAACTTTAACTTCATTCAGCTTTTTATCCAGAAAATATGCACTCCTCCAGATAAAGATGATTCTCTGATTTATCTCTAAGACGCAGCTCCTCCGATGGAAAACCTTTTCCCAGCTGATATTAATTAATTAACAGTGTGATATTCATGTCAAGTTTATTTCTACAGCACTTTTAACAATAGACATTGTCGCAAAGCAGCTTTACAGAATTTGAATGACTTTAAACATGAGCTAATTTTATTTCTAATCTATCCCCAATGAATCATGTATGTAATTTTATTCTCAAATGATATTCTATTGTGTGTGCGCGTGGGTGTGTGTGTATTTACAAACAAAGCATGACATATTATGGTTATGTTAAACTGTCAATCACTGGCTCCTCGAATTGAGCACACCCCTTTCAGATAAAACTCCACCCCCGTACACGTAACTTTCACATAACTTCTGAATAACTCTAAAGTGTTTTGTTAGGTTTGAATACTGATGTGTGTAATTTCAGGATTAAAGCCTAACTCTGAATTCAGGAACAGACATTAGTACACTTTGGGCTACATGAAGAAAAGTTGTTTTTGTTCTCAAAGTAAATACAAACATTTCCCCCCCCAAAAAAAATATATTTAGAAACCTTATTTTAAATAAGATCATAATATTCCTAAGAGCATGAAGCTAAACCCTGACTGCCTTTATTTCAGAGACAGCACCCTGAGGCATGTGTGAGACGAGACGAGTCGGATTTCACACTGCCAGCGAGCCACCTGCTGTGTGTTGAGTGTGACGGCGTCGCTGGATGTCTGATTTAGAGTGTGTGTGTGTGTGTGTGTGTGTGTGTGTGTTCAGTACATCAACAGATAAGAAGTCTAACACTGAGGACCTGCTGTGTGAATGTGCAGTGTGACGTGGATTTACCCCCTGACTCCTAACCTGGTGTGTAATGGTATGATAATTAAAGCTAGATGGCCTTTCGATTTCATAAAATCAGTGAAATTTAGTTCCGTCTGAAATGTGGTGATTGTGATATCTGTTTATTTCTGTAACATCTCACAAAATATCAGGCCATTCTGTGGCTGGGAAGTTATTTAATTTGAGGGGATTAAAGCAAATAATGTGCATGAAATCGCTCACTTGGCGCAGTCAAGCAGACAGAGGAAGTCCGTGTGCGCATGCGCAGGTTTACCTTCTTCTTCTTCTTCTTTTGGGTTTTATGGCAGCTGGCATCCACAGTGTTGCATTACTGCCATCTACAGGTTTCCCTTTGAGCGTGCACTGACAGTTCCATCATTCTGTCGCTAAACGAACAGCTGATCACACCGAGGTGCTCGCTGAGCGCCCATATTTATTAGTTTGGTCCTGCGTTTCCTTTCCTTCGTATATAACATAACGTCTTTTCTTCTCGCTTTCTTTCCATTACTGTAGTCACTCTTTCACGTTTCATTCGCACACTCACGTCCTCCATTTTTCTCTCCTGTTTCAAATTTATATCCCACAATGCCTTGCGTGAACGGGGAAAGCCCACCACGTGATGCATGACGTAGTATCTTGTATTGGGTCATGGTGAAGCAGGAAAAATAGCCGAGAATTTAGGGACACATGGAGATAAATTCATTAATTGTTCTATTTTTAAAAAAAGAATACAATTGGAAGTCTGTGATTCGAATTCAGTAGCTTTCGGTCACTAAACAAAAATAATTGGGTGTTGGGGAAAATTCTTTTTATGACCTACACTTGAAAAATCTGAAAGTCAGTCTACCTTTAAAGCAACACTGTGATTATTATTAACCGGAACTGTTTCAGTTACGTGTTCGATTAGAACCTGCTCCAACAGCTCCATCATCTCAGAACATGTGGAACCACATCAGCACTGTGAGTGTTACAGAGGACTAGAGCTGAGTGTGTGCTGGGTCGGGGTTTAATAATCACACACACAGCGCAGTTAGTAGAGCGCTGAGTGTGTTGAAGTGCTGAAATTTCTCCTTACGGTGTTAAATTCATTTAGAGTACAGAATAAACACCTACAGTGGCAAATGAAATTATAGCACTGAATTAACACCTACTTAATACACGTTACATTGCTAAAATAACTTATAGTACTGATTTTTTTTTCCTTTAGGGTGTTAAATTACTATATAGTACTGAATTGTATTCTTTACAGTATTGAATACTAGAATAATTCATATTACCAATTTAACTTTTACATTGTTGATTTAACTTGTACAGTACTACTGAATTAACTTGTATGCTAATTTTCCCCCTTACAGTGTTAATTCATTCCTATAAAATTAATTTTAACACCTGTAGTGTTAAGTTTTTTATAGTACTGTTCTATACAGAGTAGATGGTATTTCTGCTGGGCTCTGGGCCTGTCGCACCTCCACCGGTGACCGTGGCAGACTGTGCATGGCAGGGGCATCCACTTCCTGAGTCTGGCCTAGGCCAGACCGCATACCATGGAGCTAGGTAGCTGTAGGGTCCTCAGCTGGGGACCAATGCTCATTGATGTGTCGCCCCTTATCCCAGAACATCTCCTGGTGGCGGGGCAGTTCCAGGGATGTTTCCCTGTCACCCCCTGCAGCTACCCTCCTTAGATGTTCCTTCCCCAAGACTTGTCTCATCTTCTCAGCCAAAGCCAGAAACTTGCCTTCTCCACCTCCTCTGAAATCTCCCTCATGGCTCTGTGGAGTCTGGCTCCCTGCAACCCCACATCCTTCAGGAGACGTGATGTGGAGCCTCCCATAAATCCTCTGACCCCCACCTCCACTGGGTAGAGCTTCATGCTCCATCCGCCTTCCCTGCCCTCCTCAACCAGGTCTACGTACTTGGCCTTCTTACTTTCGTGGGCTACCTCCAGCCCCTCTTCCCATGGCACTGTCAGCTCTATTAGTAGAGCAGATTTTCCGACTGGTGTCCACAGCACCATGTCTGGCTGTAACGTGGTGCTGCAGATCTCCCTTGGGAAGTGGAGCTGCCTTCCCAGGTCCACCTCCATGCTCCACTCCACCTCTGATGTTAAAAGGTTAGGAGCTGGTCTCCTGCTGATGTTTTGGGGAGACTCCCCCGTCTGAGGAAGTGGATGCTCTGCTGGATACCTCTTGGTCTGTCGTGGTTTGCCTCCTGCCATCTCTCCTCGACCACCTTCCTGAGCACCTGGTCGTGTCACCATCTGTACCGACCCTGGGTCAGGGCAGTTTTACAGCCGGATAGGATGTGTTGGAGAGTGGCATTGGTGGTCCCACAAAGGTCACAGCTTTGCTCAGTTCCAAGCCACTGGTGGAGGTTTTGGGGGCTGGGTAGGGTGTCATAGGTTGCCCTAATGAGAAAACTGATGCAAACTTGTGGCATCTTTTTAGACGTCTGCCCAGGTGATCGCTCGGCTCACGACACCCTCTCATGTGTTCCATCTCCCCTGTTGAGCCTGGGCTACAGACTTCAGTCTGTGCTCCTCCTGCTCCATCTTGGTCACTTCAGAGATAACCAAATCCTTCCTCTCCTTCTTGGCTGCCTTGGACCATAGGGTGGGTGGCTCACCCCAACCAAGGCCTCCCTGCCCTGTTTGGACTCTTCCCACCACCTCCTGGTATTGCAGTCTGCTCACCACCTTCTGTACTTCCTCCTCAGCTCTCCACTTCCTTCCAGTTGGTACATTGGCCTGCATATCTCTCACAGCACTATCCGAGGAGTCCCTTAACTCCATCACCAGCCTGACCTTCTCCTGCCTGTAGCCAAGGGTGATGGATTTCAGGGGTAGTTGGAGAGAATTATGCCCATACAGGCCTGCTGCTGAGAAGCACCGTGGTAGCCCAAGCCATTTATGGATCTAAGAGTTGGCCTTGGCATCCATCTTGCTTACGGCTGATGAAGGGACTTCGCACAACTTCAGAGGCCACATTATCCTTGGGTAAAGGGTGAAGTTATAACACCGCACCTTATATTTTATCTTAGCCAGGCCTTCTGAAAGCTGTGAATTAATCTCTACAGTCTTGATTTACCATACAGTCCTGAATTTTTCCTCTTACAGTTTTGAATTAACTCATAGTCCAGAATCAACACCTGTGAGTGTTTAATATAATACTGAATTAGCAGTACTATACTGGATTTATTATAACTTCTCATTCATCTCATTATCTCTAGCCGCTTTATCCTTCTACAGGGTCGCAGGCAAGCTGGAGCCTATCCCAGCTGACTACGGGCGAAAGGCGGGGTTCACCCTGGACAAGTCGCCAGGTCATCACAGGGCTGACACATAGACACAGACAACCATTCACACTCGCATTCACACCTACGCTCAATTTAGAGTCACCAGTTAACCTAACCTGCATGTCTTTGGACTGTGGGGGAAACTGGAGCACCCGGAGGAAACCCACGCGGACACGGGGAGAACATGCAAACTCCACACAGAAAGGCCCTCGCCGGCCCCGGGGCTCGAACCCAGGACCTTCTTGCTGTGAGGCGACAGCGCTAATCACTACACCACCGTGCCGCCCTTATTATAACTTATAGTACTGAATTAAACCCTGAAGTGTTGAATTACTTGAAAGTCAGTGATGGTTCTAGCTTGTTCAGTGTTCATTAACATGAATTACCACCTAAAGTGTTGTAAAACTGAATAATCTAAAATAAATAAATTTGAAGGAACCTGTTAACAGTAACAGTATTAACATAAGTGTTTATAGATTTGAAATAATCATAGAATTTAATTTGAATACTTTGCAATATCGTGAATTTCTTTATTTCAGACTTTTGTTTATCATTTTCTGGCCCAGAAATTGGCTCCACCCCACCTTCACCAGAACATTAGTACTTGACCCCGCCCCTTTTCCATAAAAGGAAACTCAGGGTGCAGTGTCTTGTGAATGTTTTTATTGCAGTTAGAGTTCATGTGTGAACTTTATAAACTGGTGATGGATTCAGATGTCGAGTCTTTGCTGAGTCTCGACTTAACATCGTGTGTGTGACAGAGCTGAGTCCATCCTGATCCAGATAAACACTGCAGGAGTAGTTTAAACACTGGGGGTATTAGAGCAGCGCCGCTGTGTGTGTATCAGTTCAGGAAGGCGTTCAGGGCGGTGCGGCACGCTCAGATAATAAATAGCACTTGGCAGATGAACAGCAGAGTCACAGGGTCGGAGTCCAACAGTGTTGAGCTGAACACCGCAGCAGAAGCAGAAGCACTCACACTTTCTCCAGCGCTCAGATCTGCAGAGGGAATCATGCTGGCTTTAAGTCGCTCCTCTGGTTTACTCAGAGCTGCTCTCAGACACAACTTCACTCCGAGAGCCAACATATCAGCTAAACCAGCCAAACACGTCGTGAGCACAGGGGTGAGTACTGAACCTCAACACACTCCTCAAAAAGAGCAGCAGGTATCAGACAGTACTGTGTCACTGATCCTCATGTGTCTGTAATCAGTCCAGTGTTAATCTCAGACCGACATGAGATTATAAAGAACTCCATTGGAGGTGTGACAGCTCTCACGTACCACTGCTCTGATCACAGAACACACTTCTCAAATTAGACATGACGTATACATGCACAATATATCAGGTTTGCACTGAACTAAAGTCGTACATTAATCTGTTCAGTGCCCTTGTGTTCTCCGTGTGTGTGTGTATACGTTACCCTGCTGGGGCGTCCGCATTTTTGAAAACGGGCCAAATGTTTGACCTTGGAGACAAATAAAGTCAGAGAGATTCCAGTGAGCTGTACAACAAGTGTGTTACATGATGAAGAGCTTAAAATAGATATGATGTTCTTATATTTAACAATTATTCTCCGACGGTGAAGTGAATATCGGTGAATAATAGCTGAGACGAAGTCAAGGTGAAGTCGAGGTTATTATCCACCAATATTCACTGAGCCTGAGGCAGATTATTGTTTTAATATAAATACACAGGTGATTATTTTTAAAAAATCATATAAAAAAATAGAAATGTGTTCAAGAAACACGAGGCCCCTCCCGACAGCACTTTTGTAGACGGTCATGCAGCTTCAGTTATCGAGATTTATCTATGATTATTTTTCTGGAAGTTTAATCACATTTTGTGTCAAAAAGCTTATTGTGGTCTTCAAAGAAAAAAAAAGCAGATCAGTCTGCTGACCGGTCATAGTTCTTTATCATTTTCACCGTAGAAAGCATGAAAGTAACAGAGACCAAAGACAGGAGGCCAATCTACACTGTCAGTTTATTGCACAACATACGCCATTAGCCTTATAATTACACACCGTGTCCATGAGATCCAGAGCATTACATTACGATGCAGAGCACAAGAGGAATATTAAGTGTTTCATATTTTAGTTTTTTTCAAGGCATTTTTGGCATTTCAGCAGAAATAATCCCCAACATGTTAAACGAGTATATTTACTCATAACTGATATATTTCCGCCCATTAATGTGCGTCCCACGCCTTAGTATTTCCTGGAGTTTGATGACAAGCATTTCTGAAAGTGAATATATATATATATATATATATATATATATATAGCCACCATGGGGGCCTCTAAATAATTTATTTCAATCTTCAAAATCTTCATGTAAATGTAATAACTTTGCAGCACAGACTTGTCACTTCTCTACTCCGAGTCACACAAAGTACTTTGTTTTGAAATTGATAAAATAAATCCCGACCCCAGCTTCCCTTTGAATAGATTTAGACCAAACTTTGGCGCATCTTTAGTGTTTTTAGGAACAGCATTTTCTCTCATCATTTGTAATTCTTCCTCACATGGTGACGAAGCAATTGGACGCCATTTTGCCGAGTCACTCGAGGTGATTATTGAGGAATAGTATAAATAAGCAGGTGATTATCAAATAAAATCAAGTGTGCTGATTGGTCGAGAGATTCAAACTATTTCTCGATAATCACCTCAAGCGACTCAGCAAAATGTCATGTCAAGTGTATTTGTACAGTGTTTTTAACAATAAACATTGTCGCAAAGCAGCTTTACAGAATTTGAACGACTTAAAACATGAGCTAATTTTATCCCTAATCTATCCCCAATGATGAAGCCTGTGGCGACGGTGGCAAGGAAAAACTCCCTCAGACGACATGAGGAAGAAACCTCGAGAGGAACCAGACTCAAAAGGGAACCCATCCTCATTTGGGCAACAACAGACAGCCTGGCTATAATATTAACAGTCCTAACATAAAGTCAGCCTCTTTGATGCTATAAACCTCCCACCGACGGAAACCCGAGTGCAAAACCGTTCACAACAACTGCAGTCCTAAAGTCAGCAAGTCAACTGCAGTCCCCAGCCACAAAAGCACCACTGCAAGAGTCCAGAGCGTCCTCCAGGCGCGACCCCCAACTGTCCACATGGGGCCGCCCTCCACAGGAGCGATGCGATGAGACTCCAACTAGACACAGGGCACCAGGATGGATCAGGCAGGTCCGAGGAGCAGAAGAGGTCAGTATCTCCATCCCAGGACCGACATGTTACTCAGAGGGACAGGGGGAGAGAAGAAGAGAGAAAACACAGGTTGTTAGGTATGCCCAATGCCACCTGAATAAGTAGGAACAGTATACATATTGCACTGAGCACAAGCAGGGACTCCGGCAACTAACTATGAGAGCATCACTAAAAGGAGAGAGCCAGAAGGTAACACAGGCATGAGGGGCCCCGGGACATAAAGCAGCAGCCACTACACCGTCAACAAACTCGAGTGAGCAAGCGAGTGGGGACTGACAGCATCCATACATCCCAGTTTACCAAACACTCTGTCTGAGGATCCTCCAGATCTACACCTTTACCTCATAAACACCATTAACACAAGGCTTGAGTAAACAGATGTGTTTTCAGCCGAGACTTAAACGCTGAGACTGTGTCTGATTCCCGAACATTACTTGGAAGGCTGTTCCATAACTGTGGTGCTTTGTAAGAAAAGGCTCCGCCCCCTGATGTAGCCTTCACTATACGAGGTACCAGCAGATAGCCTGCACCTTTTGATCTAAGTAGGCGTGGCGGGTCATAGAGGAGCAGAAGTTCACTCAGGTACTGTGGTGCGAGACCATTCAGTGCTTTAAAGGTCAATAGTAGTATTTTATAATCAATACGAAATGTGATTGGGAGCCAATGCAGTGTGGATAAGACAGGGGTGATGGGGTCATATTTTCTAGTTCTAGTAAGGACTCTTGCTGCTGCATTTTGAACTAACTGGAGCTTGTTTATGCACTTATTGGAACATCCAGACAGTAAGGCATTACAATAATCCAACCTGGAGGGAACGAAAGCATGAACTAGTTTTTCTGCGTCATGTAGTGACATTAAATTTCTTATCTTAGCAATATTTCTGAGATGAAAGAAAGCTATCCGGGTGATGTTATCAATGTGAGTTTCGAATGAAAGACTGGAGTCAATAATCACTCCGAGGTCTTTTACTGCTGCACGTGAAGAAACAGAAAGGCCATCCAGAGTTACTGTGTAATCAGAAAACTTACTTCTAGCTGCATGTGGTCCGAGTACAAGTACTTCAGTCTTGTCAGAGTTAAGCAGGAGGAAATTAATAAGCATCCAGTGTCTAATGTCCTTAACACATTCCTCAATTCTATTAAGCTGGTGTCTCTCATCAGGTTTTGCAGAAACATACAACTGTGTGTCATCAGCATAACAGTGGAAACTAATACAATGTTTATGAATAATATCGCCCAGAGGGAACATATATAAAGAAAAAAGCAGTGGACCCAAGACAGAACCTTGTGGAACATTAAACTTTACCTCAGTACGTCTAGAAATATCACCATTTACATCAACATACTGATAGCGATCAGTTAAATAAGAGCTGAGCCAGGAGAGGGCCGTTCCCTTAACTCCCACAACATTTTCTAGTCTATCCAGAAGAATGGAATGATCAATGGTATCAAATGCTGCACTAAGGTCAAGCAACACAAGCAGCAAGACACAGACACAGAGAAAATGGCGTCCAATCGCTTCGTCACCGTAAGTGAGGAAGAATTACAGATGATGAAAGAAAACGCTGTTCCTAAAAGCACTAAAGATGCTCCGAAGTTTGGTCAAAAACTATTCAAAGGGAAGCTGGGGTTGGGATTTATTTTATCGATTTCAAAACAAAGTATTTTGTGTGACTCGGAGTAGAGAAGTGACAAGTCTGTGCTGCAAAGTTATTACATTTACATGAATATTTTGAAGATTGAAATAAATTATTTTTTAAAATAATCAGCTGTGTATTTATACTAAAACAATGGTCCACCTCAGACTCAGTGAACAATTGTTAAATAGTCCAAATTTCTCGACCAATCAGTGCACACGATTTTCTATAATCACTTGTGTATTTACACCAATAATCATTAAAAGATTAAAATTATACTATAATAATATTCATAACTATGACACATCATAAACATTGAAACGTCTGCTCTCCGGAAAGGTTCAGGATTATCAAATCCATTTAGTCATAAATATTGTACATGTGGAATTATTTGATGTTAAAAACTAATAACGGATGTAAATACTGTCGTGTTAATAATCTGTTAATAATCCTCTATTGTAATCAAACTCCTGAAAACTTTTCATATCAATTACATATAATGTCTAGTGACTCAAAAGAGCTGTGTACTTTAATCTTCTGTAAAATATAATATACTTCAATTAGACGTATTTTTATTTTTCACTTCGACTCATACTGACACTCAGAATCACATCGACAGCCTTCACATGGAGCTGACTGATTCAAAAGGACCATCGTACTAAATATCATATACTACTGCATTTATTTATTTACTTATTTATTCATTTAACAAAAACAACACATTAATTAACATCAGTATTATTTTATTAATGATGTAAAAGTGTCCGATTTTGTAGATTTCCGTGTTGTTCCTGAGCAGGATGAGATTTTAAGGAAAAAAAGGACAAAAAAAAGTTTTATATTAGAGAACATATGAAGGTCACTAGAATGGTTCATCCTGTTAGAAAATGTTTGAAATTAGATATGAAAGTAGATATGATGTGATGTGATGTGATGTGATTTGTATTCCTGCCAGGACTCACAGAATGTTTTTGTTCCTGTGATAACGATGACAAAGGAAAAGTTAAAGCAGATACGCAGAACCTTTATTTTTAAATCAATTTCTGAGTGGATAGTATCTCCATCCTTGTATTGTACTTTTGTATGCTGCATAAATGGGAATTTAAAAATATATATATATATTTTTGAGAGTTAAAATCGACCACAAAGTTGTGATTGGCGCTGCCCCGCTAAGCCAGCCAGCCCTGAGCGCGTGACGTCACAGCAGGAACCGGTTTTAAGGCCGAAGCCTTTTACAGCTATAGACCAAAGTCATATCAATAACAATTTATGGTGAAAGTAAGAAATCCCGTTACCGACTCGCTCAACTAAGACTGATTTGACTTCACTGATTGTGGGTTGACTCTCATTAAAACAGGATGGGTGCTATAACTTATGCAACATACATGTACATGCATGCATTTTCACTGATAAAACGTAAAAGGCTCATTAAATAATCAGATGAACTGAGACAATCACATTCTGAAGCAAATTAAATAATCTTATACCGCTAACTTAAACACACAATACAAGTTACATGGATTAATCTAAATGCAGGGAAACAACGAGTTGTTTTTTTTAAATTTTTTTATCCAAATGAGAGTCGGAGCTTACCCGTCTGTGCTCTCGCTTCCTGAAGGCCGATCTTGTGGCCGATTGTTTTTGAAACAATCTGACTTTCAGTTGTTTGTTCAATTCTCTGTTCATTCACTTCTTCCACATAAGGGTGAGATATTGCTGCTGAGGCGAGCATATCCAGCGGAGAAATCAGACAGCTGCTCCACTCATTCTCCATTTTCTCCATACTGAGTACTCCGCCATTACTGCTCAGCTCAGGCAATTACTAAAACCCTGGACGGAACGGGACGTCACCGGTTTTAGCAACAACTGCAGCGAGGTCACTGCCCGAGCGATATGTCTTGTCCTGTTCCGTTCTCATCTTCAGTAAAATGTGCAGAGCAGAGGAGAGACCACTTCGTAGGCGCCCAATGTGCCCGTGAACTTCTCACAAAATGCGTCCAAATCTTTGCAGTTTGAACATTCTTGGGCCGTGAATGCAACGTAAATCCACCTTCTGTCATGTTGCTGCACCGCCAGCAACACATCTACATGGCATGGTGATAAATTAGCTCAAAATGGAGGATCGGAGTTGCAGTCAGCTCTGTGTTTTAGTATAGCGGAAATGGTGATGAGGCCGATAGACTTCCTGCTGTGACGTCACGGACGTCAAGGTCATTCACTCAGACCGCTACCTATATAAATCACTTTAATCGTAAACATTACTATATTAGATTTATTGTTAATGCTTAAAACTATTCCTGTGCCATTCTTGAGGTCTCAAGGCATTTATAAACGAAAGTGAGGCCATGGCTCTGCGGATCTGCTTTAATGATGAGTTGAAGTTTTAGCTTTTTTTTAAAAAATAATTTACACTGAAGACATGACGAGTGTGTAGTGCATCAGTATGTGAGGGAGGAATAAAAATAATAGAATATAAAATAAGATGTTTAGTCAGATAAATAAATTCATGTGCCAGAATAAACCGGTTTATTACATATAGCAAATACATTAAATGAGGCACATTATTAATTTTACATCTCTTTTTATTATAAGACCTGATACTGCTTACACTTTGCTCCATCTCCCAGAGAAAAATTAAATAAATCAGGTGTTTGTAAAAACATTTATGTACAGAATCTACCTACGATCCATATGAGCTTCAGTTTAACAATAATTTAATTTAATTCATGTCTGTATCACAAATTCACAATTACAACATTTTGATTTTTTTTTGTATAATTATAATGCAAAGGGGGTGGCACGGTGGTGTAGTGGTTAGCGCTGTCGCCTCACAGCAAGAAGGTCCGGGTTCGAGCCCCGTGGCCGGCGAGGGCCTTTCTGTGTGGAGTTTGCATGTTCTCCCCGTGTCCGCGTGGGTTTCCTCCGGGTGCTCCGGTTTCCCCCACAGTCCAAAGACATGCAGGTTAGGTTAACTGGTGACTCTAAATTGAGCGTAGGTGTGAATGTGAGTGTGAATGGTTGTCTGTGTCTATGTGTCAGCCCTGTGATGACCTGGCGACTTGTCCAGGGTGAACCCCGCCTTTCGCCCGTAGTCAGCTGGAATAGGATCCAGCTCGCCTGCGACCCTGTAGAAGGATAAAGCGGCTAGAGATAATGAGATGAGATGATCAGGGGTCCAAGCACTGAACTCCTGTAACTGTCAGGATTCTCCTTCTTCTGCCATAAAACAAATTGTTCAGATCAAACCGTAAGTACCTACAGGTATGAAACGCGCTCAGTAGTTGGCACTCACTCACACTACTCGGGTAAGCGAGATGAGCCTGAGAGACCTAATGGTGGCGCTAGAGCACACTTCTGTTTTTGTCCATATCTCATGAACCGTGAGTCCGAGAAAGAAAATTGTTTTTGCGTCTGATCCCTCAGTTCTCCCAAACAAAAACAACTTCAATAACTATTTAGTCCCACCCACTTGGACTTTTTTTTTTGCTAATTTGCATAATATGCAAAACCTAATTTTGAGAACTAGTCCTATGACTTTTGCCCAAATTTTGTCAAACTACTCAATCAAACAAATCACGTTGACATTTGTAAATAAGATGGCCGCCACTCATCAATCAATACTAATGAGGTGGAGCTTTATTTACTCAAACTGTAATAAATAACTCATGAGGACCTGCATGAAACCTGAAAGACAAACGGGAGGAGGCGCAAAGTCTGGGGTGTGGTCATTCACACAGGGGTGGAGCTAAGGTCGGATAACTGTTTCTCAGGAATCTTAAATCGGATCGAGCTGAAATTTTTGCTGTAGTGCTAATCTGCAAGTAGATTTTTAATGATGACCTAATTAATGAAAAACATGGCTGCCATCAGCCAATCAGCTTTCAGCAGGCATTGGACGGAGTTAGCATTGAGCTATCATGGTGAAATGTGTTCAGGTTCTGACCCACGAGTAACTGATGCAACTTAAAGTGAAGTGAAATTAACATCAGACAAACTCATTTGTGTTAAGTATAAATTAATAATTCATAAGATAATGTTAAAGATTCAACAAAAGTCTTGGAAGTAGTTTCTATCAAACCAGTTTAAAATGTGTTTGGGTTTTTTTTAAAGAATATTCTTACAAAGTATATGAAGTAAGACTGTATTATACTATACTGCAGTAGCAACTATAGAATATTTGTATATTTTATTAGATATTACAGTTTCATATAAATATCTTTCTTTCCCAGATCTACTCGTTATTATTTGATCAAGCTGGCACAGACATTGTCTCTGGGAAATGTTCATCTGTTTTTATCATGTTCATGATTCTCAGATTAAAAAGAGTTTTCTTCAGGCTGATGAAAATCTCTACACAATCTCTAAATAAACAATTTCTGGATTTCAATGCAGCATTGATTTACATGCTAATAATCAGTGTTGCTAATTTTATAATAAAGAGATTATAATATTAAAAATAAAATCGAAACTATTTCTAAACATTTTTAATCATTTCAAGTTTTAAATGTTTGTTTTGATGGTAGATAAAGTTACTAATTTTTAGTTTATTTCTAGAAATTAAGACTCACCTGTAAAAAAAAAAAAAAAAATTGAAGCTTGAAATGAGTAAAAATGTCCAGAAACCGTTTTAATAAAGTTACAGTTGCTTTATTGTGAGCTTATAACAGGAAATAGAAGCTCAGTTTGCGTTTACTCAGAGTTCTGCTTACTAAGACGTGATTAGGCTCTACAGTGCTCTCATTATCACAGTGTCCTGTGTGTACAGAATATTTGCCTAACTCTGTCTCTCACCGTCCTCAGGAGCATGCGATTGCCATGGTGGCCATGTTCGTGACCATCCTCGTGCCCTCGGGGTGGATCCTCACCCATCTGGAGGACTACAAGAAGCGGCCATGAGCCCCTGACCACGCCGTCTCTCCGCTCCTGTTCATTCCTCCTCACGAAAAACCCGTGTCCTGTTTCTCATTAATAAACCAACATACAAACTAGTACAGAGTGCGTTTAATAAACTGATCACGTAGCACAAAAGGAAGTGCTGATGTCACGAGATCGTGTATCATGATATATAGCACACAACCACACCCTTAAAGAGCACTGTTCATTAGTTTTTAAAGTTTTAAAGATAGACTTTCTGCACCTGCCCAGGTAATACACACCCACTAAAGGTACAAAGAAGGACCCTTACTGGTACCACACCACTGACAAGCTACAGTAGTGCCGAGTACCGTTTCTCTGCGAGTGTCTGTGGGTGATTGTATACAACACTTTTTGTTCTCAGTGATTTGGAAATATTTCAGGATCTGGATTCCAGGAAATTATTATGGAATCATTACAGTTATTCCACGAAATCGAGTCGTACATGAGCTGATCGGTGACGAAGTGCATAGCAGCGAGTTGTCTATAATCCCTGGATGACGAGATTGGGTTAGAATAAAAAAGTTATTCCACTCAATTACTGGATTTTGAGAAATAGAGCATTTTTATTTTTTGTAAATTCGATAAATAACTTTATACAAACCATCTGACAAAATCGTTCCTGCTTAGAATGTAAACAACCTGGTGAAATGACAGGAGCAATTTGTGGAAAAATGCGATAATTCTTGAAAACTAAACAAAAAAAAGTTATCAAATACTTTTATTCCATATTTTGTTGGGGTTTTTTGTATTTTGGGGGTTTTGTTTTTGAGTAGTTTTTATTTCGTCCTCAGTTAGTTCAGCAACACGCACCAGCATTTTCTTTTTCTCTACTTGTGGTATATGAGCTGATATCCTAGTAGTAGCCAGTCAATCAGAGCGCGCAATTGCTCATATCCAGTGAATGTGGACAGAATAAAACCAAACAGTTTGAGTTTCATTCACACAAGCAGGAGAGCAGCAGACATCACTCACGCCACGTCATACGAAACCAAACGTATAGATTAGTTCTATTTGTGTGTAAACTGCAGGTGTGAACTAAAGCAGCAGTGAATCAGGGAACTGAAGGAACATCGGGCCGAGGAGTCGTTCACTTTACAACATCATGTCTAATTTACACAGAACTGAAACAATCAAGTTAAAGGTCACTGTCAGTGAAATCATGGCAGAGGAACACAACACTAAACATTTTGTTGTACCACATAAGCCCCGCCCCCTTGCAAAAAGAGCCAATCACTTCGTTGGTTAAGATATGAACACTGGACACCGAGACCGTCAGTGTTCATGACCGAGCGTGCGTCAGAGAGGGAGGCGCCAACATCGACTTTGGCAAATTTTAACACGGACTTCAAACCCGTGTTGTTTTTATTTTAAACATCAGTTGATTGGTTTCTGAGCTGCTCCTGAAGAACTGACACTGAAAATAAGCCGAGAGGGACGCCAACTGCATGTTTTCTGGAAGCACTTTATGCAGAAATGGTTTGGTTTCAATTTTTAACCAAAGATATTTGCGGAGGTGGGAATTGTTCCTGAAAAACCAGCTCTCAAACAGCACACATGGTGTACACACACACACACACACACGGTTAATATTTAACTTCCTTCAAATATTCATGATGTGAATTTCCTGCTTCACTCGGCAGGTTCATGCTCAGTTCACCGTCACACCATTACAGAGTCGAAGTGTAACACGTGTGTGTGCAGGAACAGGATCGACACCACAGATACGTCAAAACACCTTTAATCAAACATGGAAGAACACAAACTAACATGCAGTTCAGGTAATAAAGTGTGTGTTTATGTGAGAATGTCCTGTGCCTGATGCTCCACCAGCACGGCCATGCTCTTCACATCTCCACACCAGAAGTCCAGATGCTCCTTCATGCCCTTTATCTGCAACACAAACAATCCAACATCAAGCACTTCGTCTCCACAGTAGGGCTTTACTCCAATCTCCCCCCGGACCCCGTGTCTAATCCAACATCACCGGAGATCAGCTCGCTGACACGGCCGTGTTTACATCAACCAATAACGACTTCCTTCACCCGGTTTCTGACACAGATCTGATTTTGTCGTGCGCGTGAAAACAGCTTTCACATCAGATATCTAAATGATCACAGGCCAGGAACGCATGCGAAATAAAAGCGGACTTAAAACGCGAGTTAATTATCACCGTGTCGTTCACGTCCTCATTCTGAAGATATTTTGAGAACCGGTTTTATTCTCAGTGGAGGCAGCACGTTTACAGAACAACCTAAATTAGTTAGTTTCCTAATTCATCTAAAATATTTCACATCAGAGGCAGCAACTTCATTCCACGGTCCTCTGCCTCCACGGAGGTGAACAGCAGCAGTGAAGAGTCGTCGTCCTCCTGCTCTGGAGAAACTCCAGGAGAATCATCTCCTCTGTAAAGTTACAGTGATGCGGAAGTGTTTCTGTTTGCTTTGAGCTCATAATAGTGGAATGTAAGGAACGTTTATGTCATAATATAAAAGAATCATCTCTGAGCTGAGAGTAAAACACAGTCGGGAGAAGCCAAAAAAAACCCCGTCGTCATGGCGATGCTGTGCAATGTGGAGAGGGAGAGTGATGTAAACACAGGAATCAGGTGAGGGTCAGATCTCATGGGACGGGACAAAAAACATCAGATCCATGTCAAAATATCAGAGTCATAAACGCAGCTGTGTGTGAGAGAGAGAGAGAGAGAGAGAGAGAGACCTGAGGCAGATCAAGGACTCGTGGCTGTACCCAGGTCATCTGAACTCTCTGATCCACTTCATCAATGCTTCCTCGCAGGAGGCCAACTGACAGAGCCTTCATCACCAAGAGCTCCACCTGAAACGCGCGCACACTTTAGAACAGTCGTGCTTTCGTCCTCCACATGGAGGAAACATGTTCCCATAAAGAAGATATTTCTCTCTGACTGATGGTTTTTGCTAAAACACACCTCGTTCACTGGTACCCTGGTGCTCTGAGAGATTTCCTGGAAGGTCAGTTGTCTGTGATTTGCTGGTCTGGTGAAAGTCATCTAGAGAACAATAGATAGAGGGAGGAGTCAAAACATCTGATCTAGTCATGTGATCATTTATATATTAAAAAAATAATAATAATAACCCCCATCAGGTTTACAAACTCTTCTGATTTTCTGCGTACTCTCATGTTCATGCTGATAAACATCACATACCTCTCAATTACCTGGAGCAGTCACATTTAACCACGCCCACAAAAGCCAAAGTTCACACAAACATTTTGAAAACAAAATGGTGAAACAGCAACGTGCACCAAATCTTCCAGTAACACTGTAGCACACTGGTGATTGTAGACACACACACACGCATGTGCCCCTCCTACTTTTATAGGGGCCATTACTTTTGGCCTGACTGAATATTTTGTGTGTTAATTTTTGGATTTGTTTTGGAATCACTGAGTGGAACTGAAATAAGAGATTTAAGATCAATTAATGATCTGAAGATCAATCAAGGTTCACATTACAGAGTCAAGCCCGCCCACTCGCCCGCCCACAAAGTGCAGGATACAAACAGTTACTTTTTTAAAAAAAAAAACAACTAACTGGATTTTCAGAAACTTCATATTTCTGAGTGTTAACGCCCCTGAGGATGATCCTCTGTGTCCTCACTGAGTGAGTGAGTGAGTGAGTGAGTGAGTGAGTGTACAGTAACCGGACAGAACAACCTCGTGGGAGTTAGCGTGCTAGCGAGTGATGCTAGCCAGCGTACTCACGGTGCCAATGCCTCGGCTTCAACACGGCTCAGTGTTCTGTAACAGTGTGGGGGAAACAAAAAAACCCCACATCCCTGACCATGTTCCCTTCAACTGGACTGATGAGAGTGTGATCTCACCTCCATCACACACAGCAGCTGAATTTTCTGCATCAGTTTGGCCTCTTGTGCAGCAAGATCAGGCTGAGGAACACACACACACACACACACACACACACACCTCAGTACAAAGTTCAGCATCAGTTCCAAAACACTCACACTCTCGCTCACCTGCTGACCCCAGGCTGATTTTAAAGCCTGAAACTTCTCCACGTTCCCCGAGTTAAAGGCGTAGAGCGTCTCGATCAGCCACTGCTTATCTGTGTTCTTCAGAGACTCCAGTACTGGGTGCATCAGCTAAAAACCCAGAGTCAAAAACATGTTCAATCCTCCAAACAGCTGTTAACCAACACTGACACAAACTACACAAATCCAGATGTGTGAGAAACTGAAAAACATCTGTTCTGGGCTGTAATATGGTTTGACTGGGGGAAGTCATGAAGGGTGAATTAAAGCAGTACTGAAACACAGGGCAACATTCCTGACCAATCACGTACCAGCTCTCCAAAATTGTACACGCCCTCTCCGAGCAGGCCGGCCAATCCCAGGGTGAAGGCTCGCTCCTGCTGCTCCGCCCCTACACAACGGAAATTAAAACAAAAAAGTTCATACACAAATTATCACATTCATGTTTTATTTCAAAAGTTTATTCAGAAAGTCTTCAGCACCTGCCTTTAACCATCTGACTCCAAATTACAGTACGTACACACACACACACTTATCCAGAGTGATGTACAGCACGCGCGCGCACACACAGCATTTTTAAGGCACTGGTTCACAATGAGAATTTTATTTTAAGTTTTTATTGTCAGTAGATGTTATTTCTGTTCCTGGAAGCAGCACCATAAATAAAGTGCTTGAGAAGTTTGCATGGTGTGTGCTGAGCGAGCTCAGAGATGGTACCTGGCAGGTCTTTAACATCCACACAGCCCAGGTAGCGCAGAGCATCTTTATAGTAGAGGGCGTGGTTCCCGATGATGCGGTAATATTTACTGGACAGATCGTAAAACCGGCCGTGTACAGACGTCACTCCCGGCAACGCGTTCAGCATCTCCTCCACTTCCTCAATTAGTTTCTGCAGAAACACACAGACGGGACCAAAAACACTCAGAAGAACTTACAGAGAGATGTTTTACACTCCTCTGTGCTGAAGAGCTCAAAAAACCAAAACTCACAGCTTCACCTCTGAGTGTTACACAACGCTCACACTGGAGACTCCTTACAGAATCTCTCACACACACACACACACACACAAACACACACACACTTCTTACAGGAAACTTCACCATATCAGTGATTATTTTAATCAGTTTATCATCAGTGGGGCGTCTGCTGGACACGCCCCTGTGAAGGAGCCATTACTAGAGAAACCATAACATATCAGATCAAATGAGCTCAGCTTCAAACTTTCCGTACTCACTAACGGTGAAATTTGAGTAAATCTATTTTCACTGCTGCATTTTTGTTCTATTGCTGAACCTCAAATGAAGTGAAGTGAAGTGCTCACTACACCTAGTGCCCTAGGCAGGGTCGAGTGAGCAGGAAGCCGTTGGGGACTCGACCTCAGTGGTTTAAATGAACTAAATTTCTTCGTGGAGACGAGCTGATGTTGTTAAGTGCAGAGAGTAGCATGCCTTTATTTTATTTATTTATTGACTCAAGATAATGAACCTCTCTGTTGAAGACTGGGGTTTTACATCACAGTAACTTTATCTGCCTTCAGGAGTGAAATACTGCGTTATTGTTCTGTCACAGGGGCTGTTTTTGTGTAACTTTATATAAAAGATAATAAAATGGAAATAAACTCAGTGTGTGTGTGTGTGTGTGTGTGTGTGTGTGTGTAAAACTCACTTTAGTGGCGGGCAGGTCGTTGATGTCCAGCTTCAGACTGCCGATCATCGTTTTACACAAAATCACCGCCTCCTCACTCGCCTTCACCTGAACAGGTTACAGACAGAAAACAGATGAGAGAGAAATGAACGAGTGTGAACGCTAAACAGGAAGACGAGTGATAGCACATCACTGACCTTCTCCTTCGTCTTCTCCAGGAACGTGATGGCAGTGTTCGGGTCTAACACAGAGAGAGAGAGAGAGAGAGAGAGAGAGACTTTATTTGCAAAACTCTACACACTGTGTGTAACGGAATAAACACCATGGGGGGGGGGGGCAAGACACAGACGGACAGACAGAGAAATACCTGGCATCTGTCTGACCACATGGAGGAGGATTTCCACGAGTGACAGAGGGTTTATTCTACAGGAGAAAAAGCAGGAAAGAGAAATAAACAAAACATCTCAGTCTCTGAAGAAGAAAATGATCATCATGTAGAATTTAAACCCCAGTCAGAGTTTATAACAATTACAGTAATAATTTATTTATAACTAAAAATGAAATCCATGGTATATTTGTGCCTTTAAATTGCCCCAGGGGACAAATAAAGTGTTAAACTGAATCACATTCAACTGACTGTTAGAAACTCTACACTGTGAATCAGAAGGCTGGTTATTTTCCGTAACTGATCCCATCAGGTGTTTCAGTCTGATTAAACACTCGCCTGTCTACAGAGCAAAATAAATTCCAGGCTCAAACCAAAACTCCACACTCCTGTGAAAATTTTATTTAACTTTTTGGACCTTTTTTTTTTTTAAACCAAATTAAAATGTTTAGCTATTTTTTAAAAATAAACAAACAAACAAACAAACAATCATTTCATCCTTCATCACTTTCGTTTATAAACGCTTGAGCCCTCAAGAATGGCACAGGAATAGTTTTAAGCGTTAACAATAAATCTAATATAGTAATGTTTACGATTAAAGTGATTTATATAGGTAGCGGTCTGAGTGAACGACCTTGACGTCCGTGACGTCACAGCAGGAAGTCTATCGGTCTCATCGCCATTTCCGCTATACTAAAACACAGAGCTGACTGCAACTCCGATCCTCCATTTTGAGCTAATTTATCGCCATGCCATGTAGATGTGTTGCTGGCGGTGCAGCAACACGACAGAAGGTGGATTTACGTTGCATTCACGGCCCAAGAATGTTCAAACTGCAAAGATTTGGACGCGTTTTGCGAGAAGTTCACGGGCACATTGGGCGCCTACGAAGTGGTCTCTCCTCTGCTCTGCACATTTTACTGAAGACTTGTACGAGACCTCTGATCTGTTGAGGAGCGTTGGCTATAAGCCCGGATTGAAAGAGGGTGCAGTACCAACAATTAAAGGAAAAGAAAATTACAAGAAAAGGAAAGTATTTATTTTAAGAAGAAGAAGAAACCTTTATTCGTCACATGCACACTTCGAGCACAGTGAAATTCATCCTCTGCATTTAACCCATCTGAAGCAGTGAACACACACACACACATGCACTCAGAGCAGTGGGCAGCCACACCAGAGCGCCCGGAGAGCAGTCAGGGGTTCGGTACCTCGCTCAAGGGCCCCTCAGCCCAAGGCCGCCCCACGTCAACCTAACTGCATGTCTTTGGACTGTGGGGGAAACCGGAGCACCCGGAGGAAACCCACGCGGACACGGGGAGAACATGCAAACTCCACACAGAAAGGCCCTCGCCGGCCACGGGGCTCGAACCCAGAACCTTCTTGCTGTGAGGCGACAGCGCTAACCACTACACCACTGTTAATCAGTTTTCTCTCACTGAACTGGTAAATCCACAGGAATAAAGGGTTTTATTTTAAAGGAAAGTGAGTTCAGTTGCACCAGTTCTCCCGGAGTGAGCCGAGGGTTGTTGCTAAAACCCGGGACGGAATGGGACGTGACATCACTCGGGCAATGACCTCCCTGCGGTTGTTGCTAAAACCGGTGACGTCCCGTTCCGTCCCGGGTTTTAGTAATTGCCTGAGTCGAGCAGTAATGGCGGAATGCACAATGTGGAGAAAAGTGAATGAGCGGAGCAGCCGTCTGATTTCTAAACTGGATATCGCTGCCATCTCACCCTGATGTGGAAGAAGCGAATGAACAGAGAACTGAACGAACAACTGAAAGTCAGATTGTTTCAAAAACAATTGGCCACAAGATCGGCCTTCAGGAAGCGAGAACGCAGACAGGTAAGCGCCGACTCTCATTTGGATAACAAAAAAACCAACTCGTTGTTTCCCTGCATTTAGATTAATCCATGTAACTTGTATTGTGTGTTTAAGTTAGCGGTATGAGATTATTTAATTTGCTTCAGAATGTGATTGTCTCAGTTCATCTGATTATTTAATGAGCCTTTTGCGTTTTATCAGTGAAAATGCATGCATGTACATGTATGTTGCATAAGTTATAGCACCCATCCTGTTTTAATGAGAGTCAACCCACAATCAATGAAGTCAAATCAGTCTTAGTTGAGCGAGTCGGTAACGGGATTTCTTACTTTCACCATAAATGTTTATTGATATGACTCTGGTCTATAGCTGTAAAAGGCCTCGGCCTCAAAACCGGTTCCCGCTGTGACGTCACGCGCTCAGGGCTGGCTGGCTCAGCGGGGCAGCGCCAATCACAACTTTGCCGTCAATTTTAACTCTCAAAAATATATTTTTTTTATTCCCAGTGATGCAGCACACAAGAGTCAAGGATGGAGATACTATCCACTCAGAAATTTATTTAAAAATAAAGGCTCTGCATATCTCCTTTAAGTTTCTGACACAAAGCATTTGATTTTTAATTTTACTTATTTTTGCATTTACATTTAATTTTTGGTTTATTCATTATTGGAGTTTTATATTAATCTTCACATTTGTTTCCTATAAATTAATCCATTCATTAATGTTTTGGTCTTTGTACAATTTCATTGCTTATAAGAATTTAATTACAGTTAACTTAAAAAAAAAAGAAAGTAACAGGGGAAAAAAAAAAAAAAAAACGGTATTTTTGACCAAGTTCACTGTTTGATGACATCACTCCAGAAAACTGATAAAATGAATACATTAATAAACAAACAAAATAACAAAAATAAATATAAAACCTATTAAATCAGTATAAAGTGTGAATGTTGAGTGCTGTGTTTTTAGATGGTGAAACAAATAGGAAGTGGGGGGGAATCATGTGCGCGCACACACACACACACATACACACACACGTACCTGTGTTCAAAGTCACTGATGAAGTTTTCATAAAGCTGGAATGAAACACAGTGAAACACGGCTCAGGCTTTTATTCACAGTTTCTGCTCTCAGTGTGGAAAAGTGAACTGATCTCCCACCTGTACGAGACCGTCGCCTTTACAGAAACACGGGCTCTGAACAAACTCACTGAGCTTCAGAGTCAACTGATGCCACAACCTGCACAAAGAAAATCACACACACACACACACACACATCACCTACAGGTTAGAAGCGTGTGGATTAGTTTATATTAAACACACACACACCTGACCAACACCATAATATTCACCATTACATTCACAACTCTTCAATTAATCAATTAATTACTTCATTCTCATTATTATGTCAATCACAAAAAGTGACAAAGAAATTTAAAATATCACTCAATTATATAAAAATGATATAAATTAATTGTTAAATAATAACTTGGGCTTTTTGGTTGTATTATTAATAATAAAATAAGTTATTAATATTTTATTGGAGCTCTTTGACTTTAGACACTAATGCTTTTTCTTTCCTTTCTTTCTTTGTACTAAAAATTCTACTATTCCAGATAAACACATCTCCAGGCGAGTGTTTCACTCTTTTCTAAACTCCATGTGAAGAAAAAAACCCTTTATTTCTAAAATTAAACTTGCTAAATGCTAAATGACTCAGCTAGCTAGCACCCATGAGCAAAACAGCTTTCATCTCCACCCGTATTTTGACAAATCCCGCCCTCCTAGTCTAGGATTGGCTGCTGGCACCGCCTCCTGCATCGTGATTGGGTAACATTTCAAAAGACAGCTCGTTATGCAAGTGCTAACCAATTGTAGTTAACAGCTCAGAATACAGGTATGGAAAAGAAAAAATCCGGACACATCTTGAGCTTGTTAGCTAACTCGGGTTTTATAAGCTAAAAAAGGCCATACTTCCTGTTGTATAAATCCTCCAATGTGTGCCATTCCGCCGCGACTTCCGGTGTCGGACTTTTGCCTTGTTGTAGTTTGAGAAATCCGAGAACATCTTTCATTGTGGAAACCGTAAGATTTGCACTGTTTTACTGTTCAACTGCTGCCTGACTCGCGTTAACAACACCTGCTAAGTGCTAATTTTATTCTTCTTCTTTGGTTAACTTGAAAGAACATCCAAATCTGGCTCTGTATTCACTAGCGCCCTCTAGCGGAACCGCCTTTATTAGTTTTTTATTCAGGTAAACGCAAATTAACGTGTTTTATAACTATTTGATTGTTAATTTGAATAATCTCTTTATGGAATACTTTTATTTTATATAAAAGTAATAATATTTTTTAAACAATAAAAATAAACAAAATATAAGCGTGAACTTATTTTCGTAGCCAATATATCCGGTATGGACAAGGCTTGAATCATCTGGACCAATCAGATCGCACCGTTTCATCCGGGCATTGTAGCGAGGTCGTTATTTTGGACTAATTTAATTTAGTTTAATTTTTAAATAGACCATCCTGTCATCATATGTTATTTAAAGTGATTACAAACAACAATTAGGCTTTATTATCATGGTATTAAAGGAAAAAAATCGAATTTATATTTACAGTAAATAAACTCGGACAAAATGGCGGACGATGAGGGAGGGAGGGCAGCACTACAATTCCCAGAATTCCATGCGGCGAGTTTTCCCCCCCCGTCGCTAATCGCGTCGTGTTGAGGCTGAGGATGGCTGTGTGAGTCAGAGGATTAATCAGGAGCTTTAGTGCCCGTGTCGGAGCTGCGTGAGTTCTGGTTCTTCATCCCGGAAGCGGAGATGAAAATGGATTTAACCGCCATGATCGAGGCGCTGGAGACGCGCGAGCAGGAAGCGGCGGTGCGCGCGCTGCACATCTACAATAAAGAGGTACAGAGAGCTGGTGCTGATGCTGAGCATCCCAACCTCATCCCCAACCTCATCCCAACCTCATCCAACCTCACCCCCAACCTCATCCCCAACCTCACCCCAACCTCATCCCCAACCTCACCCCCAACCTCATCCCCAACCTCATCCCCAACCTCATCCCAACCTCATCCAACCTCACCCCCAACCTCATCCCCAACCTCACCCCCAACCTCATCCCCAACCTCACCTCAACCTCATCCCCAACCTCATCCTCAACCTCATCCCAACCTCATCCCCAACCTCACCTCAACCTCATCCCCAACCTCACCTCAACCTCATCCCCCACCTTATCCTCAACCTCATCCCCAACCTCACCCCAACCTCACCTCAACCTCATCCCCAACCTCATCCCAACCTCACCCCCACCTTATCCCTAACCTCATCCCAACCTCATCCCCAACCTCATTCCAGGCTTTATTCACCATCACTGCAGCAATCAGGTCATAAATCCACAGTATTTATCATTTAATCACTCAGTCAGCACTGAAATACTGAATAAATACTATACAAACACTTACAGTGCTGCATCTATTCATTAATAATAATAATAATAATAATAATAATAATAATGCAATAAATCAGTGTTTACATCTTTCAGGATTTATATGAAGTGGAATAAATTAATCAACAAACAAATCAATTAAGATCCACAAACAGATAGATAAATATCATAAATATTTTATATTTTTAAAGGTTATAATTTAAAGTCATATTTTTTCTGGACATGTAAGAGATGGTGATAATAATAATAATAATAATAGAGATAAGACGCTGAAGCACAATGGAGCGGATATTACTCTCGTACAGAAAGACACACACGAACAGACGGAGCTGTACCAGTGGATCAGAACATCATCAACACTGAGGAAGAGAAGGTGGATCGATATCAGGATCTAACATTCAAAATTAACAGAATTCACAGAGCCTCGAAAATGACAGTGATCCCCATTGTGATTGGTGAACCTGGAACCATCTGGAAGAACGCAAAGACCTTGCATGTGGAGTTAGATCTCCCTGAGGTCAGTGGAAGCACACAGTTATCAGCCATCCTCAGAACAGCGCATGTGTTTCAGAACATGTGTCTCTAAGTTGCAGGAAGTAGCCGAGACATGACTGAGAAGACCCAGTAGAACAGCAGAGAACTGGAGAGAATCACATAATAATAAAACAGTATGGATATTAATAGTGAATATGAATACATTTTGTTGTGAATAAAGTTTTTAGGCCTTTAACTCTTTGATGCTTTAAAATTGTGAAGACAACTAAACATCATCCGAACAAATAAATGTGTAAAATTCAGGGCGGCACGGTGGTGTAGTGGTTAGCGCTGTCGCCTCACAGCTAGAAGGTCTGGGTTTGAGCCCCATGGCCGGCGAGGGCCTTTCTGTGTGGAGTTTGCATGTTCTCCCCGTGTCCGCGTGGGTTTCCTCCGGGTGCTCCGGTTTCCCCCACAGTCCAAAGACATGCAGGTTAGGTTAACTGGTGACTCTAAATTGAGCGTAGGTGTGAATGTGAGTGTGAATGGTTGTCTGTGTCTATGTATCAGCCCTGTGATGACCTGGCGACTTGTCCAGGGTGAACCCCGCCTTTCGCCCGTAGTCAGCTGGGATAGGATCCAGCTCGCCTGCGACCCTGTAGAACAGGATAAAGCGAATAGAGATGATGGATGTGTAAAATTCCTGAAGAGAGCTGCAGGAGTTTCACACTGTAGGTTTTATTCAGTTTATTCTTCTCTTTTTGAATCCATCCACTCAGAAGTTGATAAAATTTTATTTTAGTTTATAAATGTATCTGTTAATGTGTTTGTAAATCATTTGAAGTTTGTTCAATTTGTGTTTTAAACTCAGTCCAAGTTTGAGGTTTACTGGAAGCAGGAATGAGAAATCTCACCTCTTCCTCATCACCTTCATTCTTAAACAGATTTATTCAGAATCTCATTCTCAGGAGTGTACACACACACACACACACACACACACACACACACTCTGTGTTAATGAAAATCCAGTTCATGTCCTGCTCGTCTCCCCTGAGTGTGTGAATGTGTGTATAAAGAGACTCATGAATGTGAACCTCGATTCATCTTCAACTCGTATAACAGTCAGTGAGTTCCTGTGAGGTTATATACGGATTAATCCCAGTCCCAGTCCGAGTCCCAGTCCTTCGCTAATCCTGAGGGGAATCTGAGGACTCACGCTGCCGAGTTTCAGTCTCTGATTTATTTCAGTTCCACGTCAGTTTAATGAGGATTTTCTCAAACTCAGAAAGCAGTTCCAAAACAGATCTATAAATCAACACAAATAAGACACTCAATCAGGACAAAAGTAATGGTACCCTATAAAAGTAGGAGGAGTTAGTGTGTGTCTGTGGGAATGACACGCTACGGTGGCCGAGCTGCGTTACTGGAAGATTTAAAGGTGGAGTATGAGATTTTTTTCAGGAGTATTTTTTACCATATTGCTTGAAAAGCTCCTCACACCCATGTTGCAAGCAGTACAATAGAATGTTTGACCCAAAAACGAAATATTTTAATCCAGTCTACAGTGTAAAATAAAGGAAAAATGCCATCCAATCATATCGAGGTACCACCTCAAAATGATTGGATACTGACACGTCAATCAGACTGAAGCCCGCGAGCAGCCCGGCCCTTCTGTGTGTGTGAGAGAGAGCGAGCAGAGTGTCATACAGTGCGCTTCCTCCAAACAGCAGGGATTTACATGAAAACGGAAGGAGATATTCACAAAATTATTTCACAGTGAGCGCCACAAGGATCTCCTGAACACATTGATGTAATTTTTTTGTCTGTAGTGTAAAAAATGAGGTCACTAGAGCGAGTTAAAAACGAGTGACTTTTCTGCCAAGTTTATAATGGCAGTCTATGGGCTGGGCGGCTGTCCTCTCCTCACTTTCAGGCTTCTCATTCAAAAACTGCAAGTCCTATCGTGTAGGTAGACACATTGTGTGAATCAGGACAAGTGTGGCTACTACTTTTAAGAAAATTATGTGTGTGGAGTGAAAATTGGGGCTCAAAACACAGTTTAAATGAGAAAGTTTGAGCTATTTTTCCAAGCTCTCTACACTCTGCTCCACTGGTGTGTAACGCAATAGACACCCATTATAAAAGCTGATTTTCTTAGGCTTTATAAGGGGGAGGAGGGGTGGAGACTCAGGGGTGGGTGGGAGCATGGCGAGGGCGGGCGTGTTTCTTTTCAAAATATGGTTTGCGGGAACCGTTATTCCAAAATCTCATACCCCACCTTTAACACATGCTGCTCTCTCACTGTTTAGTGGGTGTGGCTAAATGTAAATGTGCTATGAATGCACTCAGGTAAAGGGGTGTGGTCCAGAGTCTGAAGGTGGTATTAATAAAACTCACTTTTTTATTCATAATTTGCTGAAATGTTGAAACTTGTTCTAATTTCCATGATGCCTGTGTGTGTGTGTGTTACAGTGACTGTATGATGATTTAATTTAATAAACTCAGACATAAGAGGATTATTTTAATCTCCAGACTCGTACTGAAAGAAACGTTCTGTCTTTAATCTGATGATCCCACTCAGCTTTAACATGTTTACAGAACGAGAAACACAAACACACTCCTCCCTCTCTCTCCCTTCCCCCCTCCCCTCCCTCTCTCTCCCTTCCCCCTCCCCTCTCCTCGTCTCTCCCCCCTCTCTCCCCCCCTCTTTCTCCCCCTCTCTCTCTCACCCTCCCCCCCCCCCTCTTTCTCCCCCCGATGATGTAAAAGGCTTCGGTTTTGTCCTGATTCTCTGTAGCTCACTTTATTAGTGCCCTTTCCCAAGCAGACTAATCCCTGATCCCTCAGAGGGAATAAACACCAGCTGCAGTGTCCCTGAGACTCTCATTAAACCACACACACACACACACACACACACACACACACACACACACACAGAGTTTATTATAAAACAGTGCAGTGTGATACCAGGGGACGGGAACTGTGGTGTCTGATCTATTGATATGATGTTCTGTAATTGATTTAAACATAAAACTATAACTGGGCGGCACGGTGGTGTAGTGGTTAGCGCTGTCGCCTCACAGCAAGAAGGTCCGGGTTCGAGCCCCGGGGCCGGCGAGGGCCTTTCTGTGCGGAGTTTGCATGTTCTCCCTGTGTCCGCGTGAGTTTCCTCCGGGTGCTCCGGTTTCCCCCACAGTCCAAAGACATGCAGGTTAGGTTAACTGGTGACTCTAAATTGAGCGTAGGTGTGAATGTGAGTGTGAATGGTTGTCATCCTCCAGCCATTGCGGTCAGCTGCCAGCTTCTCCCAGGTTGATGGGTTGATGTTGCAGGCTTTCATGTCCCGCTTGCAGATGTCTTTATAGCACAGAGTTGGCTTGTCCATGGGTCTCGTACTGCTGGCCAGCTCTCTGTACAGCAGGTCCTTGGGGATGCGGCCATCCTCCATACGGCTCACGTGGCCCAGCCAGCGCAGGCGGCGCTGGGTGAGCAAAGCGAACATCCTTGGTATGTTCACCTGCTGCAGGACAGCTGTGTTGGAGACGTGGTCCTGCCAGGTGATGCCCAGGATTCTTCTAAGGCAGCGGAGATGGAAGGTGTTGAGCTGTCTTTCCTGGCAGGCGTAGAGTGTCCAGGACTCGCTGCCGTAGAGCAACATGCTGAGCACGCAGGCCTGGTATACCTTCATCTTGGTGTTGGTGGTCAGCTTGGTGTTCTCCCACACTCTCTTGGACAAGCGGGCCATTGCTGTGGCTGCCTTGCCAATGCGCTTGTTGAGCTCTGAATCGAGGGAGAGGTTGCTGGAGATGATGGAGCCCAAGTATTTGAATTCTTCGACTGCCTCCAGTGTGTAGTCGCCTATGCAGATGTTCAGGGCACTGCTGACATCTTGGCCCAGGATGTTGGTCTTTTTCACACTGATGGTCAGACCGAAGGCGTTGCAGGCAGCTGCAAAGCAGTTGATGAGTCTCTGGAGGGCTGCTTCAGTGTGTGCAGTCAGAGCATCAGCAAACAACATCTCCCTGATCAGGGCTTGGCGTGTCTTGGTCTTTGCGTGTAGTCGGCCCAGGTTGTACAGGCTGCCATTGCTCCTTGTGTGGATGAAGACGCCATCCTCAGACACGGCAAAGGCGTAGGACAGAAGCAGGGAGAAGAAGATGCCGAAGAGGGTGGGTGCTAGGACACAGCCCTGCTTGATTCTGCTGCTGATTGGGAAAGGGTCAGATGTGGACCCATTGAAGAGGACCATGCCTGTTATGTTTTCATGGAAGGATGTAATTATCCGGAGGAGCTTGGGTGGGCAGCCAATCTTTTTGAGAAGAGCAAACAGTCCTTTCCTGCAGACCAGGTCGAATGCCTTCATCAGGTCTATGAAGGCAGTGTAGAGGGGCTGTTGCTGCTCTCTGCACTTCTCCTGCAGCTGATGCTAAAGATCATCATGTCGACAGTAGATCTTCCAGCCCGGAATCCGCACTGAGCTTCAGGGTAGACTCTGTCAGCGAGGGTCTGAAGTCTGTTGAGCACCACCCGGGCAAAGGCTTTCCCAACAATGCTGAGGAGAGAGATGCCTCTGTAGTTGTTGCAGTCGCTGCAGTCGCCTTTATTCTTGTACAGGGTGACGATGTTTGCGTCCTGCATCTCCTAAGGTACTGATCCCTCCTCCCAGCACTGGCAGAGAAGTTGATGCAGGTGTTGAAACATGGTGGTCTGCTTGCCAGCCTTGATGACTTCAGGTGGGATGCCATCTTTTCCTGGAGCTTTGCCACAGGCGAGTGAGTCGATGGCCTTGATGAGTTCAGCCTTGGTAGGAGGGGTGCTGAGTTCCACCAGCACAGGAAGGTCCTCGATGCTGTCCAAGGCAGCCATGGTGATGACATTTTCCCTGGCATAGAGTTCCTGGTAGTGGTCTGCCCATCTTTCCATCTGCTTGCTGTGGTCTGTGATGATGTCTCCTGTGGAAGATTTCAGTGGAGCGGTCTTGGAAATGGCAGGCCCGAGTGCCTTCTTCATGCCGTTGTACATGCCTCATATGTTGCCGACATCAGCAGAAAGTTGGATGCTCTGATGCAGGTTCAGCCAGTACTCGTTGGCGCAGCGTCGAGCAATCTGCTGGGCATCACTTCTGGTTTTAGGAGGGCAGCTAGGGTCTTTTCTGATTGGTCCCTCTTATGGTTGATGAGAGCTGTTCTTTTGGCCTCAATCGCGGCTACCAGTTGGGTCAAGCTGGCTTCAAACCAGTCAGGGTTCTTCTGTTCTTTCTTGCCAAAGGTGTCCATTGCTGAGTTGTAGATGGCTTTGCGGATATGTTCCCATCTCTCAGCAGTGTTTCCTGTAGAGCAGTCTTGGAGAGCCTGGCTGACTGAGTTGGCGAAGCGGCCAAGCAGGTCAGGGTCAAAGGTTCTGACGGTGTTGATGCATGGGCTGCCTTTCTGTTTGGCCTGGATACGCACTATACTCATGACCAAGGAGTGGTCAGTATCGCAGTCTGCACTGTGATAGCTGCGGGTGACAAGCATGTTGTTCAGTGCAGGCTGTCTGGTGATGGCGAGGTCCAGCTGGTGCCAGTGCCTAGATCTTGGGTGATGCCAGGAGACTCTGTGTTGGGGTTTGGTGGCAAAGAACGTGTTGGTGATGCAGATATTGTGGTAGGAGCAAAGTTCCAGAAGTATCTGCCCGTTCTCGTTGAGTTTGCCAACACCTGAGTGCCTTAAGCAGATCGGCCAGGATTCACGGTCACTCTTGCATTGAAGTCGCCCAGGAGGAACAGGTGTTCAGCTGTGGGAGTACCTCTTATGGTTGCGTCAAGGACTTCATAAAACTGATCCTTGGTCTTGGTACTGGAGCAGAGAGTTGGGGCATATACACTCAGGATGTTGACGGTCCCTGAGTTGGTTAATAGCCTGAAGGAGAGGATTCGCTCTGATCTGCCGGATGGAGGTTCTGTGGCAGAGAGCAAGTTGTTGCGCACTGCAAATCTGACGCCATGTTGTCGAGGTTCCTCGGGCTCCTTTCCTTGCCAGAAGAAGGTGTAATTCTGCTCCCTGAGGCTACCCTGTGATGACAGCCTGGTCTCTTGCAGTACAGCTATGTCGACATTCAGCTTGTTCAGCTCACAGTCGATGATTGCCGTCTTCCTGGTGTCGGAGACCTGGAGCAGATTATCTGAAAGGCCAGGGCACATGGTCCTGACATTCCATGTTGCTAGCCATATGGCTTGAGAGTGTGGCCTCCCCTTGTAGTTTTTCTTTTGTTGTTTGCCTGGTGCAGTGTTTTACAGTCTGCTTGTCGAGTTGCCTCTTAACTCCACGCACCCAGTGAAGCAGGCAGACTGTGGCAGGTCAGCACCTTACTAGCTGGGGGCTGCCCAGCTTGAGGTGGGTGGTAGTTGACCAGTGGGACGCAATGATCCCTCCCACCGTCGGAGTCAGCTCGTAGTGCCCCTTCCTACGCCAGTCAGTGTGGGGCTTACTACTCGTAACTGCTGCTCCCGTGTTGTTCTGTTGCTGTGGTCAGTGGCACTGGAGTGACCTCTCCAGGGCGCAAGCCTGGGTGGAATGTATGGAGAACCTGGGTTGCCCGAATGTCAGGATCCCCCTCTCGGCCTCACTGGTGAGGTTCAAAGGAAAGTGGAGCAATACGTTTGTTTGGCACCAGGTTGGTTGCAGGAGCTGCCGGAGGGAAGTCCGTGTTGACCACCAGCCGCCTTAGGGGCTCCGCTCCGGATTTTCTGTCTGGGTTTACTCCTGTAGCCTTTTCTCCTCCCAGAGATGTCCCTCAAGGTAGAGGGCCACGACCTGTGGTGGGACGTGACTGCCGGAAGTTTGAGGCACGTCCTTGGACCCAGGGTCTTCACGTGCTGAAACTGTCTTGCATACCTCGGCACTTTGAGGGTTTGGAGTCAGAGTTTTCCTTCTCCTAGACTGGCTGACGAGCCCAGTCTGCCCAACCCAGTTATACTGCCAGGTACTCAGTCATGCCAGAATATAGCAAACTTTGCGAGAACAGGGATACCACGAGTAGGTGTTGCTATGGGCACAGTAATGTAGGAGAGGCCATGTGCAAGTAACCAGCTGTGCAGAAGTTCTGCACAGTGGCTCTGCGGCGATCACTACACCTGGAGGAAGAGGCTATTTGAGACGCGTTAACCCCCTTGAGTGTGCGGGATGTTCGGCCCAGACCACACCTGTCCCCACACACACATTATTATATATAAATCATCGTAAAGAAACAATACAAATATAAATAATGAGGATTCTCTGATATAAATAAAAATATAAATATAGCTGTACACACTGCTGCTGTTTGTGTTTTTCTTTGCAGAAGAATCAGTGTTTCACCTTTCCCTCAGAGGAGCAGGAGGATCGGGAGGTAACTAACACACTCTCTCTCTCTCTCTCTCACACACACACACACACACACACACACACACACACACACTCGCTCGCTCTCACACACAGACACTCTCTCACTCTCACACACACACTCTCACTCTCACATACACACATTAATTAATGATATTTTATTATGTTGAATAATTAGTGGATTAATTAATGAATTGAATAATGAATTAATGAGCTCTGTAAAGTGAACACTGCTGCACAAAACACAGTGTTTATATTTCGCCAATAATTCTTCAGTTTATCTTTATTGAAAGCAGATCTCTGGGAGAACCCGTAAACGTGCTCTGTAGAACACAAACTACACGGTTCCGAGTCGAACGTTGAACCGTGAACGATCTCCTGACCATCAGAGACTCAGCACTTTCATCAGAATTAAAACTCCAATCTCATTTTGACAGGACAGGACAGTCTCAGAGTGAGGAAGAGGATGAAATAATAGAAACCTAAACATACAACTTCTACACGTTTAGCTAACTGCTAGCTAGCTCTCATTTTGTGTTGCCATGGAGATGTTCAGTTTCTACATGAAGACACTTTACGGCTTGGTTACGAATTAAAGACAGAGTAGATGATCAGAACATCAGAGACAAACTGAGCGTTAAAAATCTGCCCTTGGTGTTTTTACTTCAGCGTCAGAATCGTAACCACTGAGACGCCGTGACTCTAAACCCAGCAAGGACGTCTCACTAACGTTCCTGTTCCCTCAGTCTCCGTCAAAGCTATTTATTACACTTCGCATCTGCTCTGTTTCTCTCTGCTTCAATTCCACATCAGTAAGAAGAAGGGCACTTCACCCTAATGCCCTTAAGCAAGGTTCTGATCTTCAGCACGTGATCAGGGTCGTTTAGTTCTGATGGAGCTGCTGATGTTCTTTCTGGATCTAAATTAAAGGCTGGTGGTAATGAAAAGCTGCACGAGGCTTGAGTTCCCGCTGTGCCCTTCGTTCGATAAGTCTCTTCACATGAGCCCTAGAAAGGGTCCCTTGATTGAAGGTAGATCAGATTTAAGGACTTGTGAATGTGACACACCCTGAAAGGCTTCTTGTGTCCATGAATATGAATCCGGACCTCACCATCCATCCTCGAGAAAAGAAATAAACAGTAGAATTGTCCGGCTTCCTGCTGCACTCAGCTGAGAGAAGTTTAATAAAAATAATTTTAATAAAGATGCCATTTCCCCGAGTGCCCTTTCCATGAACCCTCCATCCCTAAAACATGTCCATATTCATGTGTTTTTGTCCCTCAGCGTCTGGGAGAGCTTCTCCTGTCCTTTCTGGACCGTGACGTCCAGCCATCCTGTAAGCTGGCATGTTTGGAGACGATCCGCATCCTGTCGCGTGATAAAAGCAGCCTGGCTCCGTTCTCCAGCCGCCGTGCCATGCACACACTTGCGCGTCACGCTGCGTTAGCACCTGGAGAGGGACTCGGGCCACAAGTCGCCGACCTGGATGTGATCGTGGAGGCGCTGAAGTGTCTCTGCAATGTCATACTGAACAGCGTCGAGGCACAGGAAGCCGCTGCCCATTTGGGTCTCATGGTGGGCGTGGCCGAGCGTCTGAAACAGTGCCGTGAGTCTCAGTGGAGCTCGGATGTGCGCTTCTTTGACCTGCGGCTGGCATTCCTGCTCACGGCGCTGCGTGTGGATGTCAGGGCTCAGTTGGCCCGGGAGCTCAGGGGCGCTCGGATTCTGGCTGACGCCCTCGATGCCACGCTCGGCCTGCAGTGGACCGATGCCTACGAGGTTTCCCGCTCTGAAGCGGAGGGACCAAGCGACCTCCCACCGCTCGGGAGGAGCGAGACGGAGCGAGCCATGGAGATCCTGAAGATCCTCTTCAACATCACGTACGATACAGGACGCCGCAAAGTGGATGAGGTCAGGGACAGTCACATGACGAGGAACGTTTATACGGTGATATCATTTACAGTTAGTAGTCATGCAACCCTGACTCTGTGTGTTGTTGGTTACAGGAGGAGGCAGCGACGTACAGACACCTGGGAGCCATCCTGAGACACTGTTTAATGAGTACAGCAGAGGGAGAGGAACGCACCGACGAGTTCCACAGGTGTGTGTGTGTGTGCATTACACTTGTAATGCATGAATCCTTGCAAAATCCTTCATCTTTTATTTTGGTTGAATCCCAAATGGCTTCTTATTTACTTAAATACAGTGGGGCAAAAAAGTATTTATTCAGCCACCAATTGTGCAAGTTCTCCCACTTAAAAAGATGAGAGAGGCCTGTAATTTTCATCATAGGTACACTTCAACTATGAGAGACAGAATGGGGGGAAAGAATCCAGGAAATCACATTGTCTGATTTTTAATGAATTAATTGGTAAATTCCTCGGTAAAATAAGTATTTGGTCACCTACAAACAAGCAAGATTTCTGGCTCTCACAGACCTGTAACTTCTTTAAGAGGCTCCTCTGTCCTCCACTCGTTACCTGTATTAATGGCACCTGTTTGAACTCGTTATCAGTATAAAAGACACCTGTCCACAACCTCAAACAGTCACACTCCAAACTCCACTATGGCCAAGACCAAAGAGCTGTCAAAGGACACCAGAAACAAAATTGTAGACCTGCACCAGGCTGGGAAGACTGAATCTGCAATAGGTAAGCAGCTTGGTGTGAAGAAATCAACTGTGGGAGCAATTATTAGAAAATGGAAGACATACAAGACCACTGATAATCTCCCTCGATCTGGGGCTCCACGCAAGATCTCACCCCGTGGGGTCAAAATGATCACAAGAACGGTGAGCAAAAATCCCAGAACCACATGGGGGGACCTAGTGAATGACCTGCAGAGAGCTGGGACCAAAGTAACAAAGGCTACCATCAGTAACACACTACGCCGCCAGGGACTCAAATCCTGCAGTGCCAGACGTGTCCCCCTGCTTAAGCCAGTACATGTCCAGGCCCGTCTGAAGTTTGCTAGAGAGCATTTGGATGATCCAGAAGAGGATTGGGAGAATGTCATATGGTCAGATGAAACCAAAATAGAACTTTTTGGTAAAAACTCAACTTGTCGTGTTTGGAGGAGAAAGAATGCTGAGTTGCATCCAAAGAACACCATACCTACTGTGAAGCACGGGGGTGGAAACATCATGCTTTGGGGCTGTTTTTCTGCAAAGGGACCAGGACGACTGATCCGTGTAAAGGAAAGAATGAATGGGGCCATGTATCGTGATATTTTGAGTGAAAACCTCCTTCCATCAGCAAGGGCATTGAAGATGAAACGTGGCTGGGTCTTTCAGCATGACAATGATCCCAAACACACCGCCCGGGCAACGAAGGAGTGGCTTCGTAAGAAGCATTTCAAGGTCCTGGAGTGGCCTAGCCAGTCTCCAGATCTCAACCCCATAGAAAATCTTTGGAGGGAGTTGAAAGTCCGTGTTGCCCAGCGACAGCCCCAAAACATCACTGCTCTAGAGGAGATCTGCATGGAGGAATGGGCCAAAATACCAGCAACAGTGTGTGAAAACCTTGTGAAGACTTACAGAAGACATTTGACCTCTGTCATTGCCAACAAAGGGTATATAACAAAGTATTGAGATGAACTTTTGTTATTGACCAAATACTTATTTTCCACCATAATTTGCAAATAAATTCTTTAAAAATCAGACAATGTGATTTTTTTTTTCTCATTCTGTCTCTCATAGTTGAAGTGTACCTATGATGAAAATTACAGGCCTCTCTCATCTTTTTAAGTGGGAGAACTTGCACAATTGGTGACTGACTAAATACTTTTTTGCCTCACTGTATGCTCACTACACACACACACACACACACACACACACACACACCTGATTACATCATCACACGCACATTACAATTTCTAATAACCTCGACTTAAGTGTAAACGCTATAATATGGTATGATGTCCGTGTGTGTGTGTGTGCAGTCACACAGTGAACCTGTTAGGGAATCTCCCCCTGCTGTGTTTGGACGTGTTGTTGATGCCCAAAGTGCAGCTCGGCTCCATTGAGTACATGGGCGTGAACATGGACGCAGTGAACAAACTGCTGGAGTTCATGGAGAAAAGACTGGACAGAGTGAGTGTGTGAGTGTGTGTTAGAGCTTACACTTGTTTATAACACTGTTATTCAGTACACTGTGTGGTGGAGACACGGTGGTGAGTTTTGTTTCTCCTTACCCGTGTGTGTGCTGTTTGTGTAACGTGGTGCAGCGCTGTGGGGATTCTGCTGCAGCTGGGGCTTGAGTTTAACAAAACACGATTCCATTTCTTCACCTGCCCCCCCCCCCCGGGTTTCTCTGCACTGTGTTTTAGGGGAATAAACTGAAGGAGACGTTGTTGCCGTGTCTCAACCTGCTGACAGAAAGCGCTCGTGTCCACCGGGAGACGCGCAAATTCCTACGAATGAAGGTGAAAGAAAAAAAATAAAACATTTACTTCAATGTTCATAATAACATTAATGATTTGATTTCTGTAGTGTTACACAGATACAGCGCTGTTACTCTCTACAGTTGAGGCTTCATCACATTCTAACTGTAGGGGTGCCAATAATTTTAAAATAATCACTAAACAGAAAATATGGTTTTAAAATTAAATTACATACATGTAATTTTCTGCAACCCCAAATCAGTAACAGTCGGAACGGTGTGTGTGTGTGTGTTTTTAAATTAAAATTAAAACTGAAAACAGTGCTTTATAAATAATCTGTGACCTGTATTTCACTCAGAACAACACAACAGCGCATTATTTGATGTTTTACTCATTAATTTTATTGTTTTTTCAAAATAAGCACTTTTATTTTGATTCTTGCAACACATTTCCGTAAAGTTGTGACAGTAAATCATTCCCCACTTTATAATGTGTATAACGTTCCCGTTCCTTCTCCCAGCACTTAAAAGCTGTTTATGGACTGAAGACTCCAAGTGATGAAGTGGTTCAGGTGTTATTTTTGTCCCGTTCTTCCTGTAAACAGGTCTTAAGGTGTGGAACAGTTCGGGGTCGTCACTGTCATATTTTTCATTTCTAAATTCTCCACACATTCTCTATTGGGGACAGAGGGGACACGCCCTCTTCTTCCACAGCCACGCCTTTGTAATGTGAGCAGAATGTGGTTTTGCATCGTCTTGTTGAAATCTCCCTGGAAAAGACGTCGTCTTGAAGGCAGCAGATGTTGCTCCAAAATCTCAGTGGACTTTTCTGCATTAATGCTCCATCACAGAAGTGTAAGGTACCTTTGCCAAGGGCACTGACCCAACACCATACCATGACACACCCTGGCTTTTGGACTCGTTCCTGCTAACAGTCTGGATGGTCCTTTTCCTCTTCAGAGCACACGGCGTCCATTTCTTCCAAAAAAGACCTGAATACTGATTTGTCTGAGCACAGTACCCGTTCCCACTGTGTGATGGTCCATCCCAGACGCCTCCGAGCCCAGAGAAGTCGACGGCGCTTCTGGACACAGTTAACATAACGCTTCCTTTTTACACAGTAAAGTTTTAACTGGTGTTTGTGGCTGTAACTCCGTATTATAGCTTGATAAAGGTTTTCCAGAGTAATCCCGAGCCCATGTGGTTCTATCAGCTGTAGATGAATGACGGTTCTTGATGCCTTCTGAGGGATCGGAGATCACGGGGGTTCAGATTAGGCTTGAGCCCTTTACACACCGATATTCTGCACTGTAGAGGGAGAAATATCCAAATCCCTTCTGATCTTTCTCTGAGGAACATTGTTTTTAAACGTTTCAATAATTTTCTCACCCATTTGTTGATAAACTGGAGATCCTCGACTCGTCTTTACTCCTCAAACACTCGGCCTTTCCTGGAGACTGGTTTTGTCCCAAATCATGATTACAGTCACCTGTTTCACATCACATCATTATTTAATTGTTGTACCTCATTACTCGCCCTAAATTTCCATCGCCCCAGCTTTTTTTGGAAAGTGTTGCAGGACTGAAACGCAGGAATGGATGGATATTAACAAATAAAATGAAGTTGACCAACAAACCATGAAATATCTCAGGTTCATTCTGTCTGCAATGAAATACAAGTCAAAGTACATTTACACATCACTGCTTTATTTTTTTATCTTATTTACATTTTCCACACCGGCCTGACTGTCTCTGATGTGAAGTTGTGGAACAGCAGCTCTGTCAGTGGTCAGAGGAATAAAACACTCGGGGATGTGCTGTTAGAGGAAAATAATAAACTCTGTGTTGGTGAGAGTAACTGTTTCATCACACTTGTATCACTGTGTGTGTGTTCAGGTTCTCCCCCCGCTGCGTGATGTGAAGAATAAGCCCGAAGTGGGAAACGCTCTGAGGAATAAACTGGTGCGTCTGATGACTCACATTGACACAGATGTGAAGACCTGCGCTGCTGAGTTCCTCTTTGTGTTGTGTAAAGAGAGCGGTGAGACTGTGTTTGTTTGTTTGTTTGTTTAAAAGTGCTATGTGTTGGATTTTGCCAGAATTTAAGTTTAAAATGTTCAGAAGATTAAACAGAATGACCAGTGGAATGTGAAGAAGTAACAGTTTTGACGTTGTGTGTGCGGTGGTGTAGAGATCACTCCTGAAGTTCGTGTGATAACCAGCTCACACTCAGACAAAACACACCGTCCTGCTCGTAATACCACTTTATACCTCAGGAGGCGATAGTGAGTCACTGTAGTGTCCAGCCTGCCCTCAGTCCAGCGTGAGAGGACGAAGAAACCCCACATCACGTCCCTGTAGTGCAGAAGTCACTGTGCTGAGCATCCGAGTTTAAACTTTCAGCCGCGAAAACACACAAGAAAATAAACACATCTGAAAGGGTACAGAGCTGTTTTGTGACTGAGTGTACAAACAGATTCAACACGGAACCAGAGTAAAGTTTTTACAGATGACAGAAAGCTAAAGAAGAGAGAAGAGCTCTGAGAGAAGCTCTCAGAAACCCCAGGAGTCCCGGGTTTAGAGTGATGATGAACGGGCTGAGAGACGAGATCAGGTGAGAGGTTGTGATCTGTAGTGAGGACAGGGAGCACGTGGAAGAGAGCTGAGAGACGTGGAGGTGTGCACTAGAGACAAGGAGAATGAAAGTCAGTAGGAGTGAGATGGTGCGATGGTGTTCGGTTTGGAGACACGAAGTCAGGAGACTGAACTGGAGCGAGCAGAGCTGAAGATGCTGAGATTCTCATTGGGAGGGACAAAGTTGGACAAGATTAGAAATGAGAATATGAGAGGGACAGGACGTGTAGGACAGCTTGGAGACAGAGTGAGATGTTTTGGAAACGTACAGAGGCGAGATCCAGGGTTTACTGGGAAAAGAAAAGAACACTGGAGATGGAGATGCAGGTAGAAGGAAAAGAGGAAGAGCAAAGATGAGATTTATGGATGTGGTGAAGAAGGACATCAGGACGGGGTGTTGGTGTGACAGAAAAAGATACAGAGGACAGGAGGAGATGGAGGGACATTATCCGCTGTGAAAGAAGAGGAAGATGTTGGATTTTTGGAGAAGAGAAAAGTAATGCCAGGTGATGGAACTTGTACAAACTAAAGACAGCCAACTGGAAATAAACATCGTTTTATTTGCTGTGATTTAAAACCCAGGTTAATCAAAACACTCTCACGCACAGAGAAGAAACACCTCGTAACATCACAACGTTCTGCTGTTTACTGTGAAACGGGGTTCGTTGTGAATTAATCAGGATTTCATGACTTGTTCACCTGAAACCCAGGAGAGTGAAAACGAGTGAAGATCCTGTAATTACTCTGGAGAAGTTTGATCCGATTTCCTAACATGATTATTTCAGTGTGTGTAAATCTGACTCCCATCAGTATAAAACTCCGGTTCCGCTCTTTCTCATGAACTGTTTGATTTCCACACAGTGACGAGTTCATGAGGAAACCACGCAGTGAAGAGTGTGGAGACACACAGAGCTGGACAAAGCTCTAACTCTGATTAAATTTGATCTAAAATTCAAAATTATTTTTCTCACCATCACTTCATCGCATAAACAAGAAACCGTCATCGCTGGAAAGATCACATCCAGCTGTTACATGGGACGCACATTGCATCTCACTGAAAACACTTCTTCAGCAATTCAACCGAGCAGAACTGAGCAGAACTTGGACTCGATCTGCCGTGTCGGGGGGGTTCGGTTCCATATCTGCCGTGTCGGGGGGGTTCGGTTCCGTATCTGCCGTGTCGTGAGCCGTCGTGGTCTCGGGCTCTGCTGAGGTGTGAGCTCATGGGGATGTTTTCTTGATAAAATCTGATCTCAGTACAGTTCTCAGAGTTCCAGCAGTTTGGCTGATTTTGTGTTTCTTACCCTGCTGTTAGTTGTTGTTGTTGTTGTTGTTAAATAACTGATGAGTGTAAAGTCCGATGTTCTGTACTGAGTCACGGATCAACTCAAAAATATCTTTAGGGAGGGAGGCGGTGCGTTTGGGGTAGGAGGGACTATGCATTTCCTTTTTTCTTACAATAGGGATGGACACTCCACCTGTCTGGGGATACGCTGCCCCCTAGTGGTTTGGAATGTGGAGGATGAGTTCATCACTGGTGTCCTGGATTGTGGATTATTTGACTGGCAGACCACAGTACGCGCACTTGCAGTGCTGTGTGTCGGACAGAGTGATCAGCAACACCGGGGCTCCGCAAGGGACTGTCTTTTCTCCTTTCCTTTTCACTCTCTGCACCACTGATTTCAGCTACTGCACGGAGACCTGCCACCTCCAGAAATTTTCTGATGACTCTGCAGTGGTTGGACGTATTACTGGTGGTGATGAGAGCGAGTACAGGACGGTGGTGGACAACTTTGTCACGTGGAGCAGGAAGAACCACCTACAGCTCAATGTGACGAAGACAAAAGAACTGGTGGTCGATCTGAAGAGAATCAGGGCTCCGGTGAACCCTGTTAACATCCAAGGGGTCAGTGTGGACGTGGTGGAGGAATATAAGTACCTGGGGGTGAACTTGGATAATAAACTGGACTGGTCCAAAAACGTGGACGCTGTATACAAAAAGGGCCAGAGCCGTCTCTATTTTCTGAGATGGCTGAGGTCCTTCAACATTAGATTAGATTAGATTAGATTAGATTAGATTAGATTAGATTAGATTCACTTTATTGATCCCACATCGGGGAAATTCACATGTTACAGTAGCAAGAAAACGTCAAACAGATAACAAATAAAACTGAAATAAAAATTAGACAAACGAAGGATTAAATACAGAGGGCTATTTACATTATCTACCGTGAAAAAGTATAGAAATATTGCCTTATTGAGAGGCTCAGAAAAATTGCACATTACAGGTAGACTCTGTGTATATATATATATATATATATATATATATATATACACACACACACACACACACATATATATGTATGTGTGTGTGTGTATATATATATATATATATATATATATATATATATATATATATATATATATACACACACACACATACATATATATGTGTGTGTGTGTGTGTGTGTATATATATATATATATATATATAAGTATGCATAAAAATAGTTTAGGGCCTATATTATTGCACATAATTGCATTGATGAGAGATGGCAGAGGTAGTCGTGGTGAAGTAGTGCAAATATAATGACAAACAGGTTATTGGTGCGACGTTACAAGTTGTGGGTGTTCTCCAGTCTGACAGCAGCAGGTATGAATGCCCTGCGGTATCTCTCCTTCTGACACCGTGGGTGCAGCAATCTACTACTAAACGAGCTGCTTAAAGCCCCCACAGCCTCATGTAGGGGGTGAGAGGGGTTATCCATGATTGAGGTCAGCTTGGCTAACATCCTCCTCTCACCCACCTCCTCAATGGAGTCCAGAGGACAGTCCAAGACTGAGCCAGCCCTTCTGACCAGTTTATTAAGTTTCTTCCTGTCCCTCTCTGAACTTCCACAGCCCCAGCAGACCACAGCGTAGAAAATCACTGATGCTACCACAGAGTCATAAAAAGTCCTAAGCAGTGTCCTGCACACACCAAAAGACCTCAGTCTTCTCAAGAGGTGGAGACGACTTTGGCCCTTCTTGTACAGGACATCTGTGTTGTTAGTCCAGTTTGTTGTTGAGGTGAACACCCAGGTATTTGTACTCCTCCACGATCTCAATGTCCAAACCCTGGATGTTCACTGGTACAATTTGAGGAACCGTCCTTCTGAAATCGATCACCACCTCCTTTGCGAACGATGCTGCGGATGTTCTACGAGTCTGTGGTGGCCAGTGCCATCCTGTACGCTGTCGGCTGCTGGGGCAGCGGCTTGAAAGTAAAGGACACTAACAGACTCAATAAGATCATCAGGAAGGCCGGCCATGTTGTAGGCGTGGAACTGGAGACTCTGACAGTGGTGTTGGAGAAGAGGACGCTGTCCAAAATAAAAACAATCTTAGACTGTCCTTCCCACCCTCTACATGAGGAGCTGATCAGCCACAGGAGCACGTTCAGTAAACGGCTGATTCTTCCACGCTGCACAACTGAGAGACCCAGGAAATCATTCCTACCTGCTGCAGTCAAGCTGTACAATGCCACTGTATAACTGTGCTACACCGTCTTACCATGTATACTGTATCCTTAACTCAGGCGCAATATATTTACAACCCCGATTCCAAAAAAGTTGGGACAAAGTACAAATTGTAAATAAAAACGGAATGCAATGATGTGGAAGTTTCAAAATTCCATATTTTATTCAGAATAGAACATAGATGACACATCAAATGTTTAAACTGAGAAAATGTATCATTTAAAGAGAAAAATTAGGGGATTTTAAATTTCATGACAACAACACATCTCAAAAAAGTTGGGACAAGGCCATGTTTCCCACTGTGAGACATCCCCTTTTCTCTTTACAACAGTCTGTAAACGTCTGGGGACTGAGGAGACAAGTTGCTCAAGTTTAGGGATAGGAATGTTAACCCATTCTTGTCTAATGTAGGATTCTAGTTGCTCAACTGTCTTAGGTCTTTTTTGTCGTATCTTCCGTTTTATGATTCGCCAAATGTTTTCTATGGGTGAAAGATCTGGACTGCAGGCTGGCCAGTTCAGTACCCGGACCCTTCTTCTACGCAGCCATGATGCTGTAATTGATGCAGTATGTGGTTTGGCATTGTCATGTTGGAAAATGCAAGGTCTTCCCTGAAAGAGACGTCGTCTGGATGGGAGCATATGTTGCTCTAGAACAGGGGTCTTCAATCCTATCCACAAAGGGCCAGTGTGGCTGCAGGCTTTCATTCCAACCAAGCAGGAGCTACACCTGATTTCACTTGTTTAATCATTTCACCCTCGTCTCCAATCAACAATCAAGTGAGCCTCCAATTTGGCTGTAATGAAAGCCTGCAGCTATACCGGCCCTTTGCGGATCGGATTGAAGACCCCTGCTCTAGAACCTGGATATACCTTTCAGCATTGATGGTGTCTTTCCAGATGTGTAAGCTGCCCATGCCACACGCACTAATGCAACCCCATACCATCAGAGATGCAGGCTTCTGAACTGAGCGCTGATAACAACTCGGGTCGTCCTTCTCCTCTTTAGTCCGAATGACACGGCGTCCCTGATTTCCATAAAGAACTTCAAATTTTGATTCGTCTGACCACAGAACAGTTTTCCACTTTGCCACAGTCCATTTTAAATGAGCCTTGGCCCAGAGAAGACGTCTGCGCTTCTGGATCGTGTTTAGATACGGCGTCTTCTCTGAACTATAGAGTTTTAGCTGGCAACGGCGGATGGCACGGTGAATTGTGTTCACAGATAATGTTCTCTGGAAATATTCCTGAGCCCATTTTGTGATTTCCAATACAGAAGCATGCCTGTATGTGATGCAGTGCCGTCTAAGGGCCCGAAGATCACGGGCACCCAGTATGGTTTTCCGGCCTTGACCCTCACGCACAGAGATTCTTCCAGATTCTCTGAATCTTTTGATGATATTATGCACTGTAGATGATGATATGTTCAAACTCTTTGCAATTTTACACTGTCGAACTCCTTTCTGATATTGCTCCACTATTTGTCGGCGCAGAATTAGGGGGATTGGTGATCCTCTTCCCATCTTTACTTCTGAGAGCCGCTGCCACTCCAAGATGCTCTTTTTATACCCAGTCATGTTAATGACCTATTGCCAATTGACCTAATGAGTTGCAATTTGGTCCTCCAGCTGTTCCTTTTTTGTACCTTTAACTTTTCCAGCCTCTTATTGCCCCTGTCCCAACTTTTTTGAGATGTGTTGCTGTCATGAAATTTCAAATGAGCCAATATTTGGCATGAAATTTCAAAATGTCTCACTTTCGACATTTGATATGTTGTCTATGTTCTATTGTGAATACAATATCAGTTTTTGAGATTTGTAAATTATTGCATTCTGTTTTTATTTACAATTTGTACTTTGTCCCAACTTTTTTGGAATCGGGGTTGTATATAGGAATCATTGTATCTAAAGTCACTTCATTTTGCTTTAAGTTATTGAACTTTATTTAAATTTATTTTATTTGTTCCTTTTTCAGACGATTTTGTCTTCTATTTTTCGACATATTTACTTCTCTGATTCAGGAGCTTGGTAGCAAATTTGAATTTCCCTCTGGGGATTAATAAAGTAATTCTGATTCTGATCAAGTGGCCAAATTCTTACACATTGCGTCTTTAAATGAATATGTGAGATTATGAAAGGTTTGATCCTGTGTGTGTGTGTTTCAGTGTCCCGCTTCATTAAGTACACAGGTTACGGGAACGCTGCAGGCCTGCTGGCAGCTCGAGGTCTGATGCGGGGCGGCTGGGAGCCGGGACATTACTCTGAGGATGAGGACAGTGACACGGAGGAGTACAGGGAGGCCAAGCCCCAGTGAGTGTTTACCAACATCAGTGTCACATCACCAGCACAGTGTGTGAGATGAAGTGTTTGTGTTTGCGTTAGCATTAATCCTGTGACGGGTCGAGTGGAAGAAGAGCAGCCGAACCCGATGGAGGGAATGACGGAAGAGCAGAAGGAGGATGAGGCCATGAAGCTCATCAGCATGTTCGACAAGCTCTCCAGGTGAACACTTCCTCTGTCCGTCTGTCCTTTTAGGGTTTTTTAAAAGCATGATTTTTTTTTTTTACAACTTTCTGAAAACATGTCTACAAAATATAAAAGTGAATTTCTGCACAAAATTCGTCCTGTAACACTAAATTCATTTTACTAAAAAAACTGAAAGATTTCGTGTTGAGCCGCGATCGCTGCAGCGCGGCTGTTCCTGTTACGTTTGGTGAAGTACAGCACATTTGCCACTAGAGGGCGCAGCCGATGTTTTCTCCCTGAAACATTACGCAAAGAAAAAAACACTGCAGGGGTTTCATCCATATTTTTATCTTAAATGGCTAAATATTTGCTGAAACAATATTAACTAAATGTAATAATCATAATGTCCCAGAAATTCCACACTAATATTCCTCCTTCTCGTAATTCCACACTTTTCCTGTTAGTTTCACTGTAATTACTGAATATTTCACATTGGAACCCTTCAGTTTTTCTCCATCAAACTTCTTCTAAGCAGAATCAGTCAGGAACCCGAGAGGAACCTTCTCCCTCAGTGAGCAGGCTTGAGGATGAAACTAAACAGAAATCCAAGTGGTTTAAGGATCAAGTGTGTTAATTTTACAAAATAGAATTTTGAACATGAGCAGCGATTAAGGGGCCAAGCAGATTTGGCCCTTTGTGACAGAGGAAGACCAGACGATACTGGGATCATCAGCACGTATTGTTGAGGTGATGTACTACATTTGTTTGCAAATATTTGCCTTCGTCAAGATGTGACCTCACTTCCTGTTTGGTAAATTTTCTATCAAATTTATTTGTGCACTGTGGCTCAGAGAAACGCGTTTTGGAAAAAAGATCAGAATGACAGAAACCCCAGTGTGGCGTGTTGAACTCGGCACGAATTAAAGTATCAGAGGGAGAATCGGGTGTGGAATCAAATTTCTGCAGTTTGGGTTTCAGAGTCGTCACTGTGGGCGTCTAACACGTTTCCCTTTTGGTGGCATGAGTGACACCCCAAACCTGCTCTGAAGGTATCTGAGACTCTTCTCCATCACTGTACCAAACTCTATAAAAAGTGCACTGTGGGCTGCTGCACGCTCCAAACAGCTGTTTAATAAAAAATGAATAAGAAAACACACCTTCACAGTGGGCTACCTTTGGCCCTGTGGTGCCTGGGCCCCTGAGTGTTTTTATTAGGAACCCCAGATGATGGCATGAGTGACTTCTTTACTGAGAATAAACTAGGTACAGGAGAGAAGTGACATCAGGAGTCTCTAAGTGAGTATTTAGATTAACGGGAGAAAGTTCTGTTTTGTATTTGAACCTCAGGGATCATGTGATTCAGCCCATGAAGCTCGGCCCGGACGGAAAAATGACCAGACTGGAGCCACACGAGCTGCACTGCCTCACACAGCAGCCGTTTACTGAGCACCAGAGGAACGACGAGGACGAGGAGGAAGAGAACTCTGACTGAACAGACTCGGAGAGACTGGGGTGGGAGGGGAAGGAAACGGACTCGGCGAGGTTTTAAAGAAGAACTAAGCTCGAGATCCTCATGAGGACCTTGACATTAACACTGCTCTGCTAATTAATGCTGAGCTCCACCTAAATCTAACACTCACCTTTCAGCTCATTTCATACGCGTAGTTTTTTGTAACAGCAAAGTTTTCCTCTTGATCAGTCAGACGTCCCCACAGCGTCAAAACTCAGTGAGGGAACATTTGGTCCTCACCAAAACACACACACACCTCGCTGCTCTGAGACTGAAACTGAGCACGAAAGACCTTCTGTAATATAGCGAGAGAGGAAAAGACATCAATATGAAATAAATCTCTGTTCAGTTTGTTTCCTTCGTCCTGATCTCGTAGAGCTTGGACCTGAAAGCAGCAGCAGGAAACTTCAGCACGACTCGTCTGATTATTATCTAATGTCTGATCTCAAAGGGTCACTTCTGCTTTCTCTGGATAATTCACTCCGTAAAGCTGAAGATTGGTGTAACAGTGACGTGTGTGTGTTCTTTCTGTGGTTTATTTTATGATGGCTTCTTGTCAACATGAATAAAGAAAAGCTGAACATTTTCTTCTATTTCTCTGGCGATGAATGAGGCGACACTGACATGGGGCATGAAGAGTGCAGGACCCCCCACACACACACACACACACACCCGGTTACCTGGTCAGAACAATCTGAAACGAAGATCAGTAATAAAATAAAGCTTGTTGAAGGTGTGTGCGCCCTTCAGGTTTCGACGTTCAAGTCAGGATTCTTTTATTTTACTTCTCAAAGTAGTTTCTGAAAATAACAAAGCTATTAAATATACTGTGTAGTTGTACTCTTCCACAATAAAACTGACAAACTATAAAACGCCTCGAGGTCTCTTTCCCTCTACAGATGTACAAATTTAAGTACATGAGCTGTTTAACGCTGTTCCACTTCAGTGCAGGGAGAGCGCTGTTTATTCATTTACAGCACAAATCATTCCGTACTTATTTTAAAAATTATCTTTACACTTATTTTTGAACTTTTTCCACTTAAACTATTACATTAACATTTAGTTTTTACTCATTACTTGTCACTGCATTTATATTCCCTATAAATTATGAAAAGGATAAGACAGACTGTAGCCTGTAAAATTAATTTTAGCTGTGCATGTTTGTAAAAACATTTAATATTTTTAAACATGCAAAAGTTTAAGTTTAATTTGAAGAAAGAATTCTTCCTCTTGCTGGTAAAGATAGCATTTTATTTAAAAAAAAAAATGGGAAAAAAGGATGGGGGAACAAAACGAGCCTGGTGATGCAGTGATTGAAGCGCTGTGAGGAATCGCGCTCGCGGCCTTCGACACGTACAAAAAAGTTTCACCCGCAGAAAAAACGTGGAGGTTTCTTTTCCTTTCCCCCTCCACAGACCATCAGAGAGAGGGAGAGAGTGTGAGAGCGTACTCGTTCGCTACATGCAACTGGACTCCACCTGAGCTTCAGGGTTTCCACGTTAGAGGGAAGGAGATTTACAGCACGGCCTCAATAAGTTAAAAACTCTAGCAAAAGGTTCTTTTCTTCTCAAATCTCACGAGATACATTTACAATATCATTCATTAATTAATACCTGTGACAAAATAAACCGTTCCCCTATTTAAAATGTACCCCGAAATCATGAAAACAAGATTTACATGTTTGCGTTACTCCCCCCCCCCCTTTTTTTTTAAACTTTGAAATTAAATACCAGAGGAAGAAAAATCATTTAAAAAAAACCCCACAATAATAACAATAATAAATCATCAGCTTATGGTGTTTTTGGTCACACTACACGCTCCAATTAGTTTCTCGCTTCTGTAATAACATCTCTTTTATAAAATATTTTATTCATACAATCCTTTGTAACTATAGCAACAGTACTGTTAACGTTTGAGTGGCGAGATATCAGACAGATCACCTCAGAGAACAAGTGTAGAAACGAATGCGAAAGAAAAAATAATAAATCATCGTGGTGTTTAATCTCCTCTTCATACAGGCCGAGGTTCTGTACAGGGTCTGTTTAACATCAATATTGCTGGTCCTGGTCATGTGATCTGCCACACCCAATCACACTGGGCCGTTCACCACCGCTGCCACACACTGCTCCGTCCTGAACACACACACACAAACGATCATTTTCCTCCAACAGCCTGTCCGAGTGTTTTATTCCTCTTCTACAGCCGTCTTACTGAGAAAACACACACACACACACAGCCCTGCTCCATCCTCACAGTTAACAGACCCTTTTTTAATCTAGATTTTCTCCACAAAAAGGCAAAGATTTACTTATTCTGCTCTTTCACTTTAAGACCATAAACAAACATTTAAAAAACAAACAAAAATAAATAAATAAAAAGTAAACCACAACGACATTCTGATGATGTAACACACTCGTGCTGTACTCACTTGGCTTCCTCCATGGCTGCTGTGTTCTCCAGAGGACCGTTTAGAACCTCACACGAAGCTTTCGTTTTCTCTTCTACATGCTTTACACTGAGAGAGAGAGAGAGAGAGAGAGAGAGATCCATCACAGCAAGACAAATTTATCTCCGCAGGAGTCAGTGAGTCATTACTGCACTCAGTACCATATTGCATGTAACACACACGCGATACAGATCATCTGCGGGGAGACGACGAAACCTGAGTTTTAGTGACTGTGTCCTGAAAACCTGATATGAAGTTCAGCATCAAGACTTTACACATTACACAGTTGCCTAAAATATAAAGGGGAGGGGCTACAAAAAATTAAATCAGTAACACTCCTTGCCAAGTAACGAGCCGACTCGACTCCCAGCCCTTACCCCCAGTACTAACCCAGAGAAGCCACCCTGTACCCAGGCACCAGCCCTTACCCCCAGTACTAACCCAGAGAAGCCACCCTGTACCCAGGCACCAGCCCTTACCCCCAGTACTAACCCAGAGAAGCCACCCTGTACCCAGGCACCAGCCCTTACCCCCAGTACTAACCCAGAGAAGCCACCCTGTACCCAGGCACCAGCCCTTACCCCCAGTACTAACCCAGAGAAGCCACCCTGTACCCAGGCACCAGCCCTTACCCCCAGTACTAACCCAGAGAAGCCACCCTGTACCCAGGCACCAGCCCTTACCCTGATTTGGGGCAGTTATTCGCCGTCTCGGTCCGCTCACCCTCACTCACTGCGTACTTGGCAGATGTGTCTTCAGAGGTAGACGTGTTCTCCTCCTCACTGAGGGGGGAGGGGGGGGATAAATAAATAAATGCGTTTATAACCAACTCATTTCCTCTCCAACACACACACACACACACACACACACACACACACACACACAGAGAGAGAGAGAGCGGGAGTGGAGCACATTCAAAACAACGGCGTGAACAGAAGCGTGTGAGGGAGGGGTTGGAACGAGACAATGGGGAAGCGCGGAGTCAGGGATGAGATGGCGGTGTGGATGGATACGGGCATGTGCTCATCTTCACTAGAACATCAGGACACTGTTTATCGATCAATGTGAAAGCCGTGTCCATGGTTACGGAGTCAGACCTGCCAACCACAGACAAGAAGCAGTGCAGAAAAGCAGCTGCCCCTTGTTTAAGTTTAGACGTGCACCAAGGCCGAACAATTTGGGTTAAATCCCTCTGAATTTAGTAAGCAATGCTGTGATCAGATTTGTGATAATTTTCTGTCGGAGTCCCAGGTCTGCGTTAGAGCTTATACAGAACTACAAACTCGTTCATCCGTGAAACAATCTGGTTATTGAGAGTTTGTTTTGAGAGAGAGATCAACTTGGTTTTATAATGACTGGAATAAGCCTGATTCTGAAGTGACCGAATCCACCCTCCGCCACACCCAGCTCCACCCCCCACGCCAGGTAGCCCCAATACAGCCCAGACAACACTCCCCATGAGCAAGAAATAAATAGGACTTGAACTCAAAAAAAAAAATGACTGAAGACTGACCTCTTCATGAATTACTAAAATTAGATTTAATTGTTGAGGGGGCGGGGTTTACCCCGTCAGTTGCTCTGGATTAGGGGCACCTGCCAAACGCTGTAAATGTAAAGGAGTAAGGTCTTTACACAACGCATCTGGATGTGAACACGCCTCGAATATTAAAGGAAACATCATGTAAACTGATGCTGTATCTCGAACCAAGTATTTCTACCATGCGTTCTCTCTCACAGCACGACACTTGTTCAGCGTTGTCATGCAGATGTTGGTATTTAATGCTGCGATGCCAAGTTAGTGCCAGTGCTCAATATGTTTGCACAGTATTGGTTTTTGAGAACCCCCCCCAAAATCCAGCACGAGGTGCCATTTCTTTTGGGCACCAGCATGTCCTCTTAAGCTTGGTTCTCTCTCACCAACGCCGGTGACACGCTCATCATCATGCTAATATTCAGTGCTTGTTCCTCGAACAGCTCTGCTTTTTTTTTTTTTTAAATGAGCAGCACACATGGGGATTTCCAGCCTCTGATTGGCCAACAGGCAGGTCACATGGCCCCACTTTATTGGGTGTGATCTTCCCTTGTAAAACTGAAGGACGACACCTGCCGTGTCCAAAATCACTCACTCGTTCACTGCTCCCTACTCGCCATCTTTATAGTGAGTTCACTGGTAAAATGAAAACACTTTCGGACACGAGTCCGTCGCACCGTTATCTGCGACAGTAATGACGTACAGTTAAAACGTGCCGGATCAGTCGGCGGGCGGGTTTCAAAATAATAAATAGCTGCATGCGTTTTTGTGATAAATCCAGATTACACGGAGTGCATTTCCCACGTTAATCAGTGTGGAGTACTCCGTGTCTACTGCAGCTTTCAGTTCTTTTTAAATCAAGGCCGAATCCTTTATTCTTTGCCGCTGCCTTTTATTACATCATATTTGAGGCTTCTGATTTCTGTCAGTGTGACCACAATGCATGATGGGATATATTGCTTGGTTAGTGACCAACGGTTGTACACTACATTTTGTGATGCATTATGGGATACTTTGAGTGCACTATATAGGGTGTAATAATCCTCACCATACATTCGGACAGCACTACAAAATGGTGACGTCACCATAGTGAGTGATTGCGGACACGGGGCCGACGTGACGCTAGAAATACAACACGTCTGCTCGCCAAATGCAACACTGAGATTTTCTTTTACATTAACTTACTTAAAAACACCTTTAGCATTCCACACACCAAAAATAAAAACCCCACCCCGGGACGCCACATCAGTGCACGCTCCAAACAGGAAAATCAAGCCTAAAGAGAGGGGGAGGACTCAGGGAAGGGGCGGGGCCTCGAGTTAATACCAAAGAGTTCAAAACAGTCATTTCAGACTCCTCTACTGATCGGCTCATCTGCTGTTTTTAAATCAGAGCAAACGTTAAAATGTGAAACTTCAACTCAGGTGTTGGCAGGTCGGCAGTGTGTGTGTGTGTGTGTGTGTGTGTGTGTGTGTTAGTTACACGTGCACACAGTTGAGATTATGATCACTGATGAGCACATGCCTCGTGTGCACATGATGAAACCACTGTAATGACTGTGACCTTATAAAAGCTGCCAGAGTTCTGGGATTTAAAAGCGCCGTGGTGCTTGATTTCCCCGCCCTGTGGAACTGAACCCGAAGCACGGTTCCGGTCCCGAGCCGCTGCACAGCTTTAACCTCGTCCTAAATACCGCCTCAGGAGTTCCAAGTGATTTCCAGCTTTTATGCCACATGAGCACAAGCCGATGGCGAGCAGAAAGTTCTCTGAAGCCCTGCTGTCTCTGATTTGGGTAAAGGGCCTCAGGGTCAATTAGTGGTGACGAACCTGACCATCCAATTACACTCGTTATAAACGAGGTACAAATTCCTAGTTTCAGATAATTAATTACAGAAGAAAGTACAAGGTGATTCAGTTACACGCTTCCCATGATGCACCACGACTACTAAAGATGAAAAGGAGCATCTTCAAATCTGTGCTTTTTATTTATTTAATTCAAAGTGATTAGAGAGATCAGCTAATGTTGCGAGTTAAAAATGTAAAACTCTCCGTCTCTAGAGAACACGTGAAATTTAAATGGAGTTTATTCAGCGTGGTCACCGACAGACGAGATTAAATTCTAAAATGTACTTTATACTGTCTTACACTGAACACACACACACACACAATCTGTTTTGAGACTCATGTCATTGTGTGTGTGTTTTGTTTTTATATTTTATATAGAAATATAAAAATGGGAATGCAGCATTTCCAATACTACTCCAATAAAGCAGAGACTCGTTTTGTCTGAAATCTCTCCTGGGTGTGTGCTGATACTTCAACAAGCTGGGTCAGAACTGTATATTAGGTACGTGATGTGTGAGTATTTACGTTACTGCAGTAATAATTTAATCAAATTACATCATGGATAAGATTCTCTCAGTAAGAATCCGTCTGATCCGAACAGAATTTAAACCCATCGTGATAAAATCTGAGACTGTTGAAGCCATTTTACTCGTCAAGAAAACTGATGATCACTGTTGCCATTTAATGCTTCACCGATAACTGAATTTTGTTTAAATAATAAGTTTAAAAAGTGGTGTATTAGGGCTGTGTGGACTGAACTCGCATGGAAATTGATCAGGATGCAGAGTAAACGGTATGATCTGTTGACTGGATGTTAGGGGACAATATTTTATCCCGTGACCTAATGACACATGCAGATGGAGAAACAAGTGAACGTGTGTGTGTGTGTGTGTGTGTGTGTGTGTGTGTGTGTGTGTGGACTGAACAGCGCACATGTAAACACAGACATTGCTCCTCCTGTACATACCAATAGGATTTCAACACTCTGATCCCCCACGCACGCAGAGAGAGAGAGGAAGCGCATAGTCAACACTACTACACACACACACACACACACACACACACACACACACACACCTGCCTTTATCTCATGCATACACACGCACACAATCTCTACAGGTCACACTAGTGTGTGTGTGTGTGTGTGTGTGTGAGTGAGATAGATTACAGACTGAGATACACAGGCAGTGAACAAAGGAGAAAAAAAAGAAAAGAAAAACAGAACAGATGCATGTACACACCTCTTAAACACAGCAGTTTCGGTTTTGGCGTCTACAGTAAGGCTGAGCGTTTCCTTCATGGAGCCATTAGTGACCGTCTCAGTGATACGGTCCACCACCGCCTCCTCATCCACATCACAACCTCTGGACTGAACAGCTGGAGGCACATCCCACTGAGATGTTCCTGGGAGGAAGAGCGGGGCAGAGAGAGAGAGAGAGAGAGAGAGAGAGAGAGAGAGAGAGAGACCCATGAGCCCCTGTGCAGGATTTTATTTAGTCTCCATAGAAACCGAGTGCTTCATCACCTCTTTTCCACCAAGGCAGTTCTGGAGCTGGTGCCTATTCTCAACCTGGTTCTTCATGTTCTGACAGGCAAAGAACCAGCTCTCAGCTCAGAAAACTGGTACCAGAGCAGCACTAAATCTTTACTAGTCTAGAAACAAGAACTGCTTGTGTCAGGGGCAGGATTATCATGACCAAGAACAACAGCTAAAACTTCATGACCACCATTTAAAAAAAAAACCACCACAACTAGGTGCAGCACAGCATCTAATCCACAGAAGAAGAAACAAAGTCATCAGGCGACAACAGATCCCGCCCCCCCGACATGAAACCCCTCTTCAAATTTTCCTAAATTGAATTGGTTGCCATGGAGGGAGGGGAGGGGTGTCACAGAAATCCCAAAATGTCAAAAGGCACAACTCCTCTAGGTCACTTAATAGTTTCTGAGTTATGCTCCAGAAAGTAAATTGTTTAGAGACGGACAGAGCGACAGCTTTACCCCCCTGGACTATATGCCTGGAGGATAAAGAGGGGACCATAGTCCACTGCTGTTCTGCCTAGTCTGAACTGGGCGGGGCTTGCGGCTGGGAAAGCTGAGACGTATACAGTGAGGTAATGATCTGGCTCTATGACGGCTTTCTAGCTCGCAGAAAAGTGAACCAGTTCTTCAAAGGTTCGCAAGCTGAACCAATTCTGAACCAGCACCAGCCCAGGACAAGCACCTGGTGGAAAGGGGGTAAGAGTGGAGGCGTGTGCGCTCACCTGCGGGCGTGTTAACACCAAGAGGGTCTGCTGGCTCGGCACTCGTCTCCATGGCAACCGGGGAGTTGCTCCTCAGAGGGTCTTTAGGGCTGTAGAGATCAAACACCTTCGTAATAACTACCGATTGTAATTTGTGTCAGTTGTTTAATTTTCAGTGTGATTAAAATGAAGATCTCCACTTTATCTTTTCAGGTATTTTTTTTATGACACTGAAATGACTTCAGCGTCCAAAATGTTCAGTACATCACGAGAAACTCCGATAATGAAAATGTTAATGCGTTCGTTTAAACGTGCACGCGCATGATGCTCACTCACCTGACTGGTGTGAAGCTGGAGAAGTTGGCCCAGCCCGTTTCCGTGGCAACTGTGTTGGTGGGCGTGCTCCATGTCGAGGGAGAGGAAGTGGGTGGGGCCAACGAGCCTCCCGTTTCCATGGGGACATCATCAAAGTTGGCTGTCCAGGCAGGACCTAAAAACAAGGACAAGCTTTAACAAATTATTCTTCCTCAGGCTGCTCAGCAGGTGTGAGTGAGTGATGTCACTTCCTGTCACCTTCTCCACTGTCCACCTCCATCCGGTCATCAGCTGCCGGGTTCGTCGCCTCAAACTGGTCTCTCTTCACATCCTCCTCCTCAGAGTCTGTACTCTCCTCACTGTCTGTACTGCCTGAGCTCCTGACACACACACACACACACATTTCCATACAGTGTCCCAGATCTGTAAATTACCCGTTAACCCCCACATCATCACTGCTCCCACCACCCCATGAGCCAAGCTGTACCCAGGTAGTGGCAGTAAATCGAGTCCCCTTTCTCACCTCAGTGAGTGGGTGGAGCTAAAAACAGTACACACCTGGAGCGTCTCTGAGCTTCAGGAGCAAACGTCACGTCCTTCTCATCCCAGATGTCCTCCTCATCTGAGCCTGTGTCCTCAAACTGCTGAATCTTCTCCTTACAGCACGCCTCAAACAGAGCCATGTTCGCCTGGAGCGAGAACACACACACACACACACACACACACACACACACACACACCCCTCACTGCTTTAACAGACTCAAGATGTCCATTTCTGTTTCAAAGGAACAGATTGATAAAAAGGTCACAATTATTTTTTTGCATAAAATGTTACCAGACCAATAGATAAAGATGGAAAACAACTTCAGTTTAAAGAAAGGCACCAAAGAAAAACAGAATTTAATAAAAGTTATTATAAATTAATTTCCCCAGAAGTATGTGCCAATAATAAAAACGATCATTGTATGTTGGGTCCAAAATCTACCTAAAGGTAATGCGTGTGTTTAATTTTAGTGGTGAACACACACACACACACACACACACACACACACGCGCGCGCTAATCAGCTGAACATACAAGTGTACAGATTTTATCTAAAAGTGACCGCACTGGTAGAAAAACAGCAGTGTATGATTATTATTATATTTTGTTAGCGAAACGGACAGTGCGTGCGCGTGCGTCATGGCAGTGGAATAAATCACATACTTACACTCTCATTTGTATTCAAGGAAAAATTGATGTCTGATATTCTATCAAAGGGAATACTGTAAGGTTAAAGAGAACAGAGTTTAGTTCAGTTAAATCTGTTAAACACCACACACACACACACAACTCTCATTAAAACACCACACAACCCAACAAAGTACTTCAGCAACACTGCTCAGTAAACAATCCACAGATTTCCATATTAGATCCCAAAACTGCAGCAAACTTTCTGGAAACAATTTTAGCAATATTCAGATGGGATTAATTTCCTGACACGTGTGTGTGTGCGCGCGCGCGCGTGCAGTAGGTGTGCAAAACGCCATCATCCTATCACACCGCCGCACCATCACTGAGTGACAGTAGTATGGCCTGTGGAAAAAAGGGGCGTGGTCAGATTTACATAACACATGCTGTTTGAGTCATTACAGTAGGGGAGAAAATAAATAAAAATAATCGGAAGCTTGTTACGAGTCAGCCGTAGCAGCAATCACTCGTATTAGCATTTAGGCAGGAGAGCCGCTGCTCCTCCACACTGAAAGGACCCGGCTGAGGTGGTTCAGGCATCTGGACAGGACGCCACCTGGACAACTCCTAGGTGAGGGGTATCAAGCATGACCAGCTGGGAGGAGACCCCGGGGCAGACCCACGACACACTGAAGAGACGACATCACCACTCGGCTGGTTTGGAACACCTCACTGTTCCCCCCCGGCTAAAGAACAGGCTAACCGCTAGCTACGCCTAATATTTAGAGATTTTAAATTAAATTTTACACCAAGAGCCTGAAACTGATCTAATATGGAGATCTACAGAAAAATACCCATGATGCCCAGCACTACCACAAGCTGCTTTTATTCCATCAGTTATCGAACATGAACACATTACAGACCACACACACACACACACACACACACGTTCCTACAGAAACAATGGAAATTTGCACACAGTGAGAACAGCCAAGCAGGTGAAGGTTACAAGTTTCAAATCACAACATTCAGCCAATGATTAGAGACGATATCAAATATTAATATAAACATTAGATTAATTAACAGTCACACAAAATAAAAATATTGAGCATGAACTAAATCAGATTGTGTCAGGTGTTGAAGATTAATTTTCTATAACAGCAGCTCTGACAGTAGTGCAGGCTCGTATTAAATGCACTCGTACTAGTTATCGTTTCTATAGTAACAGCTCAACACTAATAATAATAATAATGGAACTAAAAAGCAATTGCTGTTATTTTGTAAGGAGAAATGTGTGTCTATCACTTCTGGAAGGAGTCTCCAGTGTGAGTGCTGTGTAAGTTAGCAGTGAAGCTGGGAGTTTTGCAACATCTTCAGCACAGAGGAGTTTACACTGATGGTTTATTGGTAATGCGATAAGCTGTCTTACTGACGTCAAGAGCAAAAAAAGAAGTGAAAAATACAAGTCTAATGACTGATGAAATAAAAACAGATCTTGGTTAGTGGGCTGACATTTCCTCCACAGAAAGCAACAATTCAGCCAAAAATGAAATGTAAATAGAATGTAAATTTCCTCTTTACATCAGATGCAGCCGATCAGCCGAGACGCGTCCGGTGTGTGAAGTGCGAACCTGTGCTGGAGCGGCAATGCTAATATTGCTAACTGATAAGGGAAGCGTATCGCCTCCAGTTCAGCATGGAGCCGAAATCACACACGCACTCGGTCAGACGCCGTTTACAGCAGTGCGTCACACAAAATCTACAAATTATCACCACAGTTCAAAGTCTTGAAGTTTGGCATCACTCCAATGGTAGATTTAGGTGAGGGGTGTGGCCTAAAGTTTGAAGGTGGAGTTATATGTCAGGTGATATTGATAATCATATAGTTACAAACTGATCATATATTTAAAAAAAAAAACCTCTACAAATGTAGCGTTACACATTTTTTCCTTGCTTATATTTAAAAGTATTATTTCTTGTTTATCTCTAAATTTCTTATTTAAAAAGCATAGCTGTAATTTTTAAACATTTTATTTTAAAACAGAATTTTGTATTTGTGAATTAGCTGGGTTTTTTTTTTAAATGCATCATTACATATTTTAAAAAATGTTCATTTATTATTTTGACTAAAACTGAGGTATTTATTATTAATTATTTTACTAAATTAAAAAGGGGGCAAAAAAAGTCTGAAACGATGTGTTTGAGGAGTGTGTGATTTGTGCACAAGGCGGTATCTGTTTTTGGTAACTCCTGAGGAGCTCCAGACGCCGCTCGTCTCGTCTGATTGCACACCTGTGTAACGTGCGAGAGTAATCCTGTACATTTCATTTTTGGTTAAATTCCCCATGAATCAGAATATTTTCTCAGGTTATATCCCTGATTATCCCAGCACAGCCCCCCAGCACCATTACCCCCCTCCCGGGAATGAGAGAAGAAAAGATCATGCAGGATGAGTACTCACTCCACCACATCGTCCTGATCCGCAAACTCTTCGTCATTGAAGCCGAACTGCTCAATAAAATTGGACGTCATTTGTTGCATCTGATAATCAGAAAAGGCCTGGCAAAGCCCAGGACCAGCGATAATGATATAGTCTCGACGTAAAAACACATTTAAATGTTTCATTTCAACAAAAAACACACACACAGATGTTAGTCTTAATAATAAATACTGCTTTAGTGGCAGAACATCACACTTTAGCACCATTCGACAGTATTAGGGCCACACTGCATTAAAAGTTTAAAAATAGTTCTGGGGGGGGCTCATAGGGGAACCCTTATAGGTTCTTTGTAGAACACTACAACAGAGCATTTCCCTCTAAGAAAAGGATCCAAGTAGCTCCAAGATCTTTGTGGAAGCTCGGAACCCTTAAAGAACCCTCCACATGTTTTAGCTGGAAATGTTTGTGGACGTGAGAACTTTTAATTACTCAGTAAACCTCACTTTTCTAACAGTGTACGTCTGAGCTGGCTCTCAGATTTCAGACCGAGTCACGCTGTGGGTCTCAAACTGGTGTGATTAATAGTTTTATTAAAGATGAGACATTTTATTAAAACAGCGCAAGTGAAGATCAGGGTGTCCCCCCCCCACCCACACACACACACACGCGCTTCTCTCACACCCCATTATAAAATCACATTACTGCGCACTGCATTTATTTACAGAAATCATGATGTGGCGCGTGCAAATAGAACATGAAAGGCTTTATACACCTGTAGATCATGTGACACCGCCCCCTAGTGGAGGGACTCATTACATTTGACTGGTAAGCTCATAACTGATAAACCACTCCTCAGGCGTTTAACATTTAACGTCTCAGTACTTTAAGGGTTCTTTACCAGGTCACTGGATCATTAAGGGCTCGTAGCCTTTTAAAACGTCATCACTGGAAACCCTGACTCTTGTAGAGATCCCATATCACAATAATATTCACTTCCTGGTGCAATAATCCTATTTCAGTTGCCAATAGCGTACTATTGCCACTTTCAGGTGAAGTAGTACTCTTAAGTCCCATTCTTATTGCTGTGTACATTACATACACAGCCCATGTTTTAACTTTTTTATTCCTTTTTTTTGTTACTGTCTATTCCTGACTATCTGTGAGCTGCTGGAACGTGTAAATTCATCCCTCGGTGGGGAAATTAAGTTTCTCTTATCGATCACGAGATCAGCACATTTCTACGCCTTCATAAATGTTTAACACATGAATGAGGAAGTGACGTAGCTGAAGTTCATGGTGTTACCTGCTGCAGAGACGAGTCATGGTGAAAGCCGCTGTCTTTAAAATCACCCTCGTCGTCACTGGAGGAGTGAATGTGATGTGTGTTAACCTGCAGAACACACAACTAGACCTTACTGACGAGCTCGCAGTGCTACAGCAGGCACAATCTTCACTTCTGTTCACAATGCAGAAAGTAATACAGCACCAACATGGTTATTAGATCATAAACCTAAACCAGTGGCAGAGCGGTGAACACACAGCAACGCTAACAAACATGACGCAGAATAAAAACAGCAGCTATAACCATCATCCGACTGAGAAAACTAAAGCAGACATGCAGAAATAAAATATTACAGCCCAAATCAATGAACAGAAACTAATTTTAAAAAAATAAGTAAATTAAAAATAAAGGAATACTGAAGGGAAGGAAAAAAAAATAACTCCAAAAGATTGCTAAAAATTAATACTGTGAAAATACATAGGAATATTTGAACTAAGAAATATAAAAATCATTTATTCTGTTAAATATTACTGTTATAATACGAATGTTTCCACACATTTTCTCTCACACACACACACACACACACACACACACACACACACACACACACACACCTCTCTCAGTTTCAGTGCAGAACAATCAGACACACAGCACTTACTAAATCTACAGTGTTTTTCTTGTTCGTGTCTGCTAACTGCCCCGAGGTGAAGGCCTCCCATCTTTCCCGCTCATCCTCCTGGAGCTCTGCAACACACACACGATGTTAAAGGAGTGCCTTAACCCCAGGACACTGGTGTGTGTTCACATGTTTTCTGTCCTTATTGCAGAATGATATTTAAAAAGCAGTCCATTGTTACTTTATCGAGTTTTTTTCCACCATCTAACCTCCTCCCAACCACCCCACACACACACACCCTCTATATGACTGTTGCTATGGTTACATGAGAAGGTGTTATGTCGCCATGTTGCTGTTAATTAAAACCATTTCCACACTGTGGCCCATAAATCACATTTCCACACAAACCCACACCGTTCCGTTTGTCCCGATTTTGCGGGAGAGGAAGTGGAACTATGGGCTTCACCCAAGTTGTTGCCGTGTTACAGAGCTGTTATTCAAGTAAAGGGTGGGGATACAGCTTTCATTTAAAGGGGTACCGAATATAATATATACAGTTGCTGATGTGACAAAGTAACGCATTCTTAAGTATTCTATCAAATTTATATACTAGAAAACAACGAAATATCTTGGTAATTAGGTTGCAGTGCAAAGCACTGCAACTATTGTTCTTCTACGTATTTCTTCTTCTTCTTCTTCCGCTTCTTCTTACGCAAATTTCGAATAACTCAATAACCGTACGTCGCACACAGACAAACAATACATCAAAACGTGCGGCTCGATCGGACTCGCTATGCTATTACTTTTCTCTACAGAATACGATTTTTTCGTGACATAGTCGCGAAAAAATCGTCCAAAAAAACCCCATTCATTTCTATGGAATTAATTGAAAAAAAAAAAAAGCACTTTTTCAAACATCCGCTGCTCTGGCATGCTTTCACCTAGAGACGTGATTCTAACTCAAAAACGTAGGAAAACTTCTCCTCTGTGGATCTGGCATTCAACTTTTCTGCTAGGTTCTACACTTTCGGATCAGTCCCGGCTCAAACGCCATGTGGGTTCCGGGAGAAAATCCAGCTTTTGAATGGGTGTCTATTGCGTTACACACCAGTGAGGGTCGTTAAGCTTAGAGTGTAGACAGCTTGAAAAAAAAAAGCTCAAACTTTCTCGCTTAAACTGTGTTTTCATCCACAAATTTCACTCTACAGACATGATTTTCTCAAAAGTAGTAGGAAAACTTGTCCTGATTCACACAATGTGTCTACCTAAACGATAGGATTTACACTTTTTGAATGAGAAGCCTCAAACTGAGGAGAGCACAGGTGAGCGGCCTCACTGACTCCCATTATAAACGGGACAGAAAAGTCTCTCATTTTTAAATCGTTCTAGTGTCGTCATTTTTAACACGACAGACAAAAAAAATACATCATTTTATTCAGGAGACCCTTCTAGCGCTCACTGTGAAAGAATTTTGTGAATAGCTGCTTCCGTTGTCGAGTTATTTGTCATTGTTCGAGGCCTGGTCCTTCATATAAAACAGCACAAAACTCCATACCTTGTGTGTCTTAGCTCACTGACACCCATTATAAACGGGACAGAAAAGTCTCTCATTTTTAACACTACAGACAAAAAATTACATCCGTCTATTCAGGAGACCCTTCTAGCGCTCACTGTGAAAGAATTTTGTGAATCTTTTTTTTGTGAAAAAAAAAAAAAAAAAAAAAACAGCCTCGGTCAGCATGACACTTCTCCTTAGCCACCCACTTTATTAGGAACACTTCTGTTCGTACATACAAACTACAAACACTCTTCTTAGAGTTTATTTTATTTTTAAAAGGGACAGTGCACAAATTAAACATTATCCTTGTGGTAAGGACAGATGTCTGTCCCAGGTTATAGCAGTACATGCTAATTTCCGCCTGTAGTCACTTTGTTTATGCTCTTGAATAGCTCTTCTTCATGACGGCTGCTGTCTCAAGCACACACACAATCATTGCATTGAAACATCATTGCGGGTCACACATTCACGGCCAGCAAACATGCGTGACCGAATTGCTTCGCGCACTGCATCCTCTCACAATTTCCCCCGGGGAATTGTCCGGTCTAGTTGTAAATATAATACTTTATACGCTAAACCGCACAAGAGTTGCCATTTTTAAAAGACCGTGACGTCAGCGCTACCCACTGCACTAGCGGAACTCTCCGAAATAGAGGAGAGAAGCGTGTAATCATGGCGTCGGGCGCATCAAGTGAAAGCGACAGCTCTGTCGAATCATACGAAGAGATCCCGCAAGACACACTGCAAGCAGGCTATGGCTTAGAAGGGTACCAGTTTGAACCTAGGAGAGGTACTATGTAGTGGAAGTTCATTATGTCTAACTATTAAAGCTATTTTAAGTTCGTTTCTTAAGACAAGGACTTTTTAAGATGTTCCCTTGTTGACAGTTTCAGCGAGAATCTTCCGCCTTCTTCAAAACAGTCACCAGATGTCGAGTGGTGACGTGCCTTATCAGCTGATGTTACGCTACAGAGGCGTGAACATCCCGCCCAATTTGACAGGTAGTTCACGCCTCCTGCTGTCAGGTCGCTCCCCCAGGACACATCTGGTGACTGTTTTGAAGAAGGCGGAAGATTCTCGCCGAAACCGTCAACAAGGTAACATCTTAAAAAATCCTCGTCTTAAGAAACGAACTTAAAATAGCTAGGAGAGGTACTCTCGACTCCGGTGATGAAATAAGAGAAGAAAGCTCGGATGACAGCGAGGATGAGACTGATGCTGACCATGGCAAGCGTGGGGCAGAGCGTCTGCGTGCAGGTGACATGGCGTGGTGCTCATGCGGAAAATGTAACGTGGAGTTGCTCACGAGTCCAGCAGAATTTATTTGCTGCAGTGAGATTGGCGCCACCCGTGGACTTGCGAAATCGTCGCAAGAGGCAGAAACAGGTATTTCACACGTGCTATTCCCAACCTCAATGAGCCAACACAACTGGGCACGTACATACGTCATGAGTGTTACGCAGAGAAAGTGAACGTGCATTCTGATTGGATAAAATTAATATCATGGCGGGCTGTTCAAACTGCGGAAATAGTTTGCTCGAGCTACTTTCAAAACACTATAACTTTCCAACCTTAGAACAAAAAACTTTTGTAAGTCTTGAATAAGGTTCGTTAATGTGTGTTTTATTGTTATATTTACTCTATATATTGCCCTCTGTTCCCCTTTAAAAAAAATAAATAAATTTATGATACATCTGGAGCGTCCCATGATACAATTCATCACAATACTGGTGTGATCTCGTACTGTTCTGCAGTAACACTCACTCGAGCAGATCATGAACACGATAAACTCAGTGTGCAGGGACACGGAGACTCACCTGAAATGAGCTGCTGAATCTGAGCACCGTTCGGACCTTTATCACTGTTGTGCACTATAGAGTTGGCAATTCTGGTGAGATGCCCCATGTAACCTCTCCTACGCCCCCCTTCAGCCCTGAGAGAGAGAAATCTGTGTATAAACAGCAAACTGTTTATAATCCTTATGAATTACAGACTGATTTCACTCACTGCTCTTTCTCGTTGGAGCTCCACGCCTCCAAGATTCTCTGTACCAACCGACACTTCTGAAACAGCTGTGAGGGAAAATACAGCCAATTAAACACCAAAAGGAGGTTTACAAACCCATCGCCTGTCGTCATGTGCGCGCTGTAGCGAATGAGGTCCGACACTCACGTGTGTGACGAGGATGTTTTCTCGGATGGGCTCCTGATCGTCGTCTCTGTTAATCTCCAAATCGTTCTGAGTTGGCGGCATCGCCAAGATCATCGCGATACAGATTTCTACTTGTACGTGCAGGAAGTTATTCCAAATATATTTAAAATACATATCCTGTAAACAAAAACAACACTCTCCTGTACCACAGCAATTTCAATTCTCTATTTATTAAACACTGACACACATCTTATTTCTTTAATTACAGTTTACGCTCTACAGCTAACTACATTTATGACACACCTTACTGTGCAAAAGTCTTAACACCCCCCCATTATTTTTTTCATCCAAACTTTGTTACAGATTTCTATTTTATGATTTCTACATTATCCAGTCAGTACAAAAACATTTTAGAGTCCAAACATTCGTTTTCCAGCACAAAATTAAATGTTACGGGGGGGAAAAAAAAAAAGTTTGTATCTGAGCAGCATATTCCATAAGAGACACTTTTCAGATGAAAAAAGAAAGCATAATGAAGGCTGCTGGGTTTTGGTGTAAAATGAAGTGAGTGTGACAGTCAAAGTGTCCAGAAGAACTGCGGCTGGTTCTGTAAGACGCTCAAGAAAACCTACAGATCATTTCTGCATAAAACTGACCTCACTGGACCTGACGGAGATTTTTTTTTTAAAGCAGAGGGTCGTCTCACACCAAATACTGACTCATTTATTATGGCTCACTTTTTACACAGCACTACACAGAGAGAGAGAGAGAGAGAGAGAGAGAGAGAGAGAGAGAGAGAGAGAGAGAGAGAGAGAGAGAGAGAGAGAGAGGTGTGTGCACGAGACTCACGAGGATGATTCCCAGCATGTTGAGGTTGATGAGTTCCTGGTTGATGATGTGTGTGTTGGTCTGTAGAAGGCTGGCCACCAGTCTCACCACGTTGAGGCGTGTGTTTCCCACCGGCGGGTCCAAAACGCCCCACGTCGTCTTCAACACCGTTTTCTTATAGAAACAAACCAAAGAAAAGAAAAAAAGGCTTAAGCTTGTGAAAATATTGTAGATTACTTTTCACTAAAATTTCCCAGGTCCTGTCTTTTCAGTGTGAAAAACACATGGCATTTTACCACACAGTCTCTTTACACCATGCTCACTTCAGCTTTACGTTCTGATTTTGTGTTTGTTTTTATGGTGAACTGTCTCAGACCTTCGGAGGCTCCAGGAGGAGCTGATGGAAATCTTTCAGTCTTGGTCTGACTGCCTCGAGGATGCTCTGATTAACGGAGAAGGATGGGTGGTTCATTCCTGGAGGACAGAGATCCAAGTGACCCTCGAACCTGCAGGAACAGCAGACACGGTCACAAACCGGCTTTACAGAAATCTCCATCTCTAATAAACAAGCCAGAGGGGACATGAAGAACCCGAGAGAGGAACCGGAATCAAGAGGGAACCCGTCCTCTTCTGGGTGAGAGCAGAGCACGCGATAAATCATTCCAGTGCCCAGGTGGAGAGGAGTAAAGACAAGCGAGACAGAGTGTGTTGTAAATGCTGTTAGTAAGAGTCCTGGGATGAGAAACAAATCAGCCATGTTATGTTGCATTAAAAATGATCACGTCAAGCGATTCCTCGGACCAATCCTAATCCCATTTCTTCCATTCCTCACTCACAACTTCAGCTCCTACCTGCAATTATTTCCCACAGAAATGGAAGAAAAACCTCAATATGGTTCCATCTTATCCTGTCTCAGTAAAAGGAGCATCATGACATTATGAAGAAAAACAAAGCTTGGAAGGAAGGAGTGGAGGAGATCCCTGGTGCCTCTGGAGAGCGTAAAGAGCTCGTACGGTTAGCTTGCTTTGCTAATATAATTGAGAATGAAGCTAGTACAAAGCTGGGCATGCAACACGTAAATGGATGAAAATCTGCTAATGGGTAATAATATGTAACAAATCATGTCAAAATTCATATTCTTTTATAGAAAAATTAAACTACATCATATTAAACTTATTATTTTATTAAACATATTAACAATTGAAAAGATAGTAATCACACTGGATTGTCAAAAAAATCATCTGCGAAGTTATCAAATCTACGCTTATGCATGTTATTTTTTGACAGAAAAAAATGAAGTATTTTTAGTTTTTTTCTCCTTATTTTACAAAACTCCATGCATATAAGAATGAAATAATCAGGTTTTTACAATACTTAATGGAAAATATCAAAGATCTTTCCAGAAAATGAGAATATAATTATTCAAGAAACAGGTGAAAAGATTCACGACCAAGAGCCAAGGTGATAACTTTTCTGTTATCACTTATGAACCGACATAACACAAGAATTGATTGTGAAGAAATCCTCATAACGTAACAGTAGTAACTTACTATTAACATTAAGGATTGGAAACAGGACTCTGTGGAACAATACAATATTAAAACACACGTGGGTTAGTATACTTATGCGTGTTACTTTTGACGGACATAAATTACCAAAGATGAATTCATTGAAATGTACTCTAATTGCACTATAAGATCTGACTAGGGAAAGGGGAATATGAATATTTAAGTAACAGGAGAAATCTAAGACTAAAATTATATTGTAAAATTCATAAATGAAGACTACAACATGAGTGTTGCACACAGCCGGAACTGTCTGATAGTAATATGCATGCACCATAAAGTAATAAATGAGACTTAAAATTTGGATTACAGCCATGGAAACATATTTCTGGGCCATCAATCTCTTCCTTTTTCCAACAAGTCCACTTAAAGCTCTCTGACTCCAGAAGGAGACCTGTCTGACATGGTGACAAGTACACCCAAAACAAATTTTATTTATCTTCAACTGGGGGACGTCAAAATATAACGTGCATAAGAAATGTCCGTCAGATTGTAACGTGCGACTTCCTGCTTCCGTCAGGGACCAGCACATTCCACACGATCATTCACCCTCCCGGCAAATTCTTTCAGTTGCACTGGCGTCAATTTTTGTTTACATCCATTATGAAGTATTTCAGCCAGTTCCCCGATCACTACGGTTCATTTTTAGTGAGTGAAGAACAAATCTATACTTACGTGCGTTACGTATTATGCACGTTAGCTTTCTTGACAGACTGCAAACACACGCTGCTCAGGCGGCCATTTTCTCCATCTTCTCGGAAAGCGACGATGTCATCAAAACTTGTGGTAGTGTGGATTTCCTGGGGGTTTGTGTATCATGCGGTGCTATGCCGGTCGGAGATATACGATACAGTCTTGTGTACGTTATTTTCTGACAGACAGCGATCCTTTGATTTTACCATCGATGTATTTTGAAAACAGGCAGATTCCAAGGCGAGAATTAATTATAAATCAATTGGTGCTTTTATATTAAAGTGATTGATTACATATATTGTTCTATATTAATGTTTTTAGTTGGAATATTCTTATTCACAAGTTGATGTTGACTTCTGACGGACACAGTAACGTGCATAAGGGTCTTTTTTTAAAATGATTTTTTCGTGTTTAGAAAATGTGCAGGCCCATTGTATGTGGTTTTTTAAACACTTCAGTAAACCTGTTTTATGGAGTGTAGTTGATTTAATTCCGACAATAAGTTGTATAGCAATCAAACCTTGTCGAAGTTGGTTAGTCAGAACTGTTACGGTCGGGTGTCTAAAATTCACCAACTTCAAAAAATTAATTCATGATTTTATTGGGAAAATATAGCTTGTGATATCTGAAGTTGTCAACATTATTTCTTAGAGCAATATTATTTTATTTAAACCAAAAAATATCCAATTTATGTTTATAATAGTGGATGGAGATGATTTTTTATACATGTCTCACCATTATTACCCATTAGCAAATTTTGACTCAAATCTCACACACACACACACACACACACACCATTTCCACATTGATTATTGTGTTAATTAATTAGTGTTTAAGTAACTGGCTTTAGATGATTACATGTATAAATATATACAGCGCTTCAGGACCATCTTCAATCAGAACTACAAGTGACCTGAAGGACTCGTTGCTGGTTAGGGTCATCCTCGGGTTACTTACGCTGGTCTCCGCGTCTCAAAGAGTGTGAGGAGAATCTGGATCACGCTGACGATCGCAGATTCGTTCTTCTCTTTGTCAAAGATGTTGGACAGCAGCTGCTCTACAGTCTCTTGTCTGGGAGGGAGAGAGAGCGTGCTAGAGTTACCATCCACACAACATTAACCTTACTGTATGAGTGTGTGCGAGAGAGAGAGAGAGAGAGAGAGAGAGAGATGTACTTCTCCAACGTGGCGAGCAGAGGATCAGGCTCTGAGGAACCCTGCACCTGGAACATCTGATCTCTGCTCAGGCGAATGATCTCACACAGAGACTGAGACGCATTCGAGTGCCTCTGTGGGAAAATAAATTAATGATAAAAATAAACCAACAAGAAACTATAACAACTAATAAATGCACAGATCTGAGACGCTGAATTCATCACCTCTTTATTAAAGGGTTAAATAGAGCTGTGTGATATGACCACATTATTTCAATATCATGATAAACGGTCACAATACACGTCTGAGATATTGTGGGTGTTACGTTAAATTTTTATAATTTTTTTTAAATCACAATTACAGCTCCAGTAAACAAACTTGTACACTGTAGAAATCTCAAAGTATCACAACATACACAAGAATCACATCATGAGATTTCTGTCACATCAACAGTAAATCAAACCTGACTCACATCCTCATCCTGAGAGGGCTGTACCATGTCCACCAGCCGCTGGATCACCTTCTCCTCGTTCAACCACTGAGGTCACACACACACACACACACACACACACACACACACACACACACACACACAAATAACCCAACAGTACAGAACTGTGCTCCTGCTAAATAAAGCACTTCCTGTATGGTGTAATTCATCAGTGTGACAGCACTAGATCACTCAACACGTGTGTAACTGTAGATGTATACGGAGGTGTAGATGAAGATGATGCGTCTCCTCACGTTTAAAACATCTTGTCTGAGCTGCTGAGGCTCGATGCAGGTCAGCATCCTGAGCAGCAGGTCCATGATGGCCGAGGTTCCTATGTGCTTAATCATCAGATCCACAAAGTCTTCTCTCTTTCTCAAGAACTCTACAATCTACACACACACACACACACACACACACACTTTAGTAAGTGCACTCAATGTTGATTTATCTAAACAGAGTCACGTCCTCTGAAAGCACATCCGCAAGGTGTTTTATTCCTCAGAACAATAACCTTTTACCCTTTACATTAGTTCCTGTCGTCACAGCAGCTATAAAGCAGTCGCTCCCTCACCAGTCTCACTTTATTCTCTCTCCAAGTTAATGAGACCAAAATCACAGCTTTACATGTTCCTGAGAAACTACAGAAGTGTAAACGCCTGTCCTGAAGATCCAGCTTCATCTCGGAGTGTTACACAGCACTGACACTGCAGACTCCTTCCAGAAACATCACACAAACCTGTACACATCCCAGTGAATGAGCAGTTACCATAGAAACAATAACTAGTCAGTCATCAACACCCTCTGATCAATCAAAATCCAGCAGCGTTGTGGTGCAGCTCATCTTAGGGAAGATGTTAAACCTTCATATTTCCAAACCTGATGTTTATTAGCTCGTAACCCAGACGACATAAACACAGGAATCATGCTAGAATGCTGACCGGTACAATAACAGCCACTCGGAGAGCTCAGGAGGATCAAACCAGCTTGTTAGGATACACGTTTATCACATGCGTCACTGGGATTTACACTACCGTTCAAAAGTCTGGGGTCACTTTGAAATGTCCTTATTTTTGAAAGAAAAGCACTGCTCTTTTCACTTTAAACTAATCAGAAATCCACTCTATACATTGCTAATGTGGTAAATGACTATTCTAGCTGCAAATGTCTGGTTTTTGGTGCAATATCTCCATAGGTGTATAGAGGCCCATTTCCAGCAACTCTCACTCCAGTGTTCTAATGGTACAATGTGTTTGCTCATTGCCTCAGAAGGCTAATGGATGATTAGAAAACCCTTGTACAATCATGTTAGCACAGCTGAAAACAGTTGAGCTCTTTAGAGAAGCTATAAAACTGACCTTCCTTTGAGCAGATTGAGTTTCTGGAGCATCACATTTGTGGGGTCGATTAAATGCTCAAAATGGCCAGAAAAATGTCTCGACTATATTTTCTATTCATTTTACAACTTATGGTGGGAAATAAAAGTGTGACTTTTCATGGAAAACACAAAATTGTCTGGGTGACCCCAAACTTTTGAACGGTAGTGTAAATCTGGCAACATCATCAGAAGAGCTTGTGACCTGTCCACATCAGGATCATTAACAGAACCGCATGCAACCCATCAAACCATTTATCCGACTTGTTGGGTTCAGAAAGTCGTAAGTGTCGCTCTCACCTGCTCCGGCTTCCTCCCGATGAGGATGCTCAGCACTTTACTGAAGAAGCTGGCGAGCAGAGGGTTGAGCGGCGGCTCGTTCTGCAGGAACCCGTACAGTTTCATGAGTAAACTCTCGTCCTCGCCTAACCGGTCATTGATCTGACCGACGTCTGACGTGAGGAGCTCGCAGGATATGTTCGGGTACCTGAGGAATTATATCAGAAGATTACTGTGTGAAAATTCAAGCTCCATTTCATCCTTTTAATAAAGCGGGGGGGACCACCACTGCACGCGCACACCCCCCCCCCCCCCGCTGCTTATCTTTTTTTTTTTAAACTTTGTTTTTTATTAGATCTTTTACATCCAAATACAATGTACAAGAATAAAAGAACAGAAAAATAACATGTAAAAAAGATATAGTAATAACAATAACATTAAAATATAAAATAAAAGAAATAAGGTATGAACAGCTTATGGGTCCCTTCATTTATACTGTTGTAGATGTAAACAATCAAGTCTGACACATTATCATTCAGTCCGTGGTATCATCTTCCTCCTTGTACCAATACCATTTCTCCCATTTCTTTTCAAATTGTTCTTCCCTCATTTTCAAAATGTATGATAGCTTTTCCATGCTGTAAATCTCTTCCACAATACTAAACCACTGTTCTAGAGTTGGGGGGATCTTCCTTATACCATGCTCTTGTAATTGCTTTTCGGCTAGCTGCAAGTAATACTTTTAACAGGTATACATCTTCTCCTTGGACCTCGTCTTGTGGTATATATCCCAAATACAGTACCAAAGATGTTTTTTGTATCTCATATCCCAGTATTTTTTTTAGTTCGCACCACACTCCCTTCCAGTACGTCTCTATTTTTTGGCATTTCCAGAACACATGTGCATGATCTGCTTCCGCCTGTCCACATAGTCTCCAACATAAGCTTTTGTGTGGTGTGTATCTCCCAGTCATCTTTGGTGTTATGAAAAACCTTATAATGTTCTTCCACCCAAATTCTCGCCATACTCTAGAACCCGTTGTTGAATGTTGGGATGTGCATACATCGTTCCAGTTCTCTTCTGTTATTTCTATGCCCAGCTCTTTTTCCCATTTTTCTTTAATGTACATGGTTGAGTTACCCCCACTGGCACCAATAGCTTGGTATAGAGCTGAGATTACTCTATATGTTCTTCCTTCATATGCTTTTATGATTATTTTAATGATCCCATTCTGCTCCCTCAGTTCTTTTGCTTTAATTTCCTTTAAATAATAGTCCCTTACCTGAAAATATCTAAATAGCTCCCTTGCCTCTAACCCAAATGTATCCCTTAGGACTTGAAAGCTCTTCATTTCCCCTCCCTCGACAAGTGTGCATATAGCTGTAATACCCTTTTGTGCCCACCTCTCAAAGCCTTGGTCCCTTAACCCTGGTTTAAATCTATTATCGTGAGATATCCACCTCAAGATCTTAGTTTCTGCCTGCAATGTATATTTTCTTATTACCAAATGCCAAATCTCCAATGTGAATTTGCTTATTGGGCTCAGCTGTACTACTTCTTGCTTGAATAGTTCCTTATTGGTTATTAGTATTTGAAGTGGGCTGGCCCTTTCTTTCATCTCTATGTCTTTCCATCTGGCTATGTATTTTTCATTGCACCAGCAATATACTGCCCTGAGTTGTGCTGCATAAAAGTAATCTTGCAGTTTTGGTACTGCCATGCCCCCTTTGTCTTTAGGGAGTTGCATGGTGCGATATCTAATCCGAGGTCTCTTACCCGCCCAAATGAACCTAGCAATCCATCTATCCCACTCTATAAACTGTTTCTGTGGAATCATTACTGGCAAAGTTTGGAACAAATACAGTAGTCTTGGCAATACATTCATCTTAATTATTTCTATCCTTGAGCTAAGATCCAACTGTAACATTGACCATCTACCTATGTCTTGTCTGAGTTCCTCGTTAATCTGAGTATAATTTGCTTTATATAACTTCTACCCCGCTGCTTATCAATCAATCTTTTAGTAAAAGTTGTGTGTAAAATTTTGTGGAAGCCAAACTGAACTACGATTTTCCACGAGATTTACAAACATTTCAGAAAGACAGATTTTCTTCATACGCATAAGTACCAATCAATAAATAAATTAAAAACACACCCTTTCCTGACACAGCTCATTTGCATAAAGTGACACCCACAAAACTCCATAAAAGGTAAAGTGCACAGGAAGCTGGGAGCAGGAAATAAGTGATCAGAGTAAAAACTGAAAAATAGAAGTGGAATTATTTTTTTATTTCACTTCTCTTCTAATAAAATACAGCAACAACTGAGCACGAAATCCTCCATCTTCTGAGGTGTGCGTTTACGTTTTACGGTTTGCTCGCGCGCATACGGCCGCCCATCCTCCGTTTACACACCGCTGTTTCTTTCATCGTATCTAAATCGTTAGTTTTATTTCTCTTAATTTATGCGAGTGTGTCGCTCGCTTTATTTATTTATTTTTATATTCTTTAATTAAAGCGACTGGTTCTCAGTAAATGTTCCGGATGGTTCTCTCGGTCCCTGATCTAGTGAACTAGCGTGAGGATGTGTTTCTGATCGAGACTCTAAAGCTCTTCTAGAAGTCTCTCTGGATCAGGGCGTCGGCTAAACGCTGTAAACGTCATAAAATAAAACCAGTTTAAACTCCACAGTCCATTCCAGATATAAAAGGGCAGCGATCCACACAGATTATAGGATCTGAGGCTGAGGTTTACATCAGTTAGTCTCCTTATGTGAGAATTTATAAACACTCAGGAGCACGAGGAGGACACGAGGGATTTTTATGAATACCAAATTTGTGTAAACTCCCATACAAATAAATCTGTTCATATCCAGGTTGATGTTATTTTGGTTTAAAATCTATTTCAATCTTGTTTATCATCTTTTTGATAAAAGACTAATATTTAATGAGCAGGGCGGCATGGTGGTGTAGTGGTTAGCGCTGTCGCCTCACAGCAAGAAGGTCCGGGTTCGAGCCCCGTGGCCGGCGAGGGCCTTTCTGTGTGGAGTTTGCATGTTCTCCCCGTGTCCGCGTGGGTTTCCTCCGGGTGCTCCGGTTTCCCCCACAGTCCAAAGACATGCAGGTTAGGTTAACTGGTGACTCTAAATTGACCGTAGGTGTGAATGTGAGTGTGAATGGTTGTCTGTGTCTATGTGTCAGCCCTGTGATGACCTGGCGACTTGTCCAGGGTGAACCCCGCCTTTCGCCCGTAGTCAGCTGGGATAGGATCCAGCTCGCCTGCGACCCTGTAGGACAGGATAAGCGGCTACAGATAATGAGATGAGATTTAATGAGCAGTTTTGCCTTAAAATTATAATTTTCCCCAAACAGTTTTGATTTAGAAGTTGAGTAGCAGCAGAATCAGTGAGGAGTCTCCTAAGTAAAGGTCCATGATCATGAAGCAGGCTGACATGATTATTTATATTATATATACACACACACACACACACCTGTGTGCACGCGCAGTCTGCTTTATTCCTTTTACACCGAAGCTGAGAAGCTACGCTCGTTTGTGTTCATTACTCACTCACACGTTTTTATTTTTTTAAATAAGTGTCAGTAGTTTATATTCATGTTAGCGTGTATTTATTTCCCTTCATCTCGTCTCCTACATGCTTTAAAAGGAGAACTGAAGTCATTTTTAAACTTGCTTTATTTCTTAATTAACGTGTTATTCAATTACGTTTTAGGTTTTAGTAACCTTATCGTGACTCGTACTGGCAACTAATTGCAATTAAATATTATACTTATCGGCCTGTTCGGTTTTAGCCGTGTTGAATTTAGTTCGTTTGGTCCACGGCAGGCGTCGCTTATCCGCGCGATCTTCACGAGACTTGTGCGAGACTTCGAAACGTGAAGTGTCAGCCAGGTGTCAGTGCCGCCATTTTGAAAACTGTTTTCCAAATGAAATATTGCACAAAAACGAGTTTAAATGACGATTACTGACGACTTTTTTCAAACTTTCCTGATTGCTATTAAAACTCCCGGCTTGATTACGTCAGCATTCAAAAGAGGGCGCGCGCGTCTTTTGACAACGTTGGCAGATGTTGGTGACTTTGATTTCTGCTGTACGTTTTACTTCCGTCCTACGATGTCTCGCAAAGGTCTCAACGAATCTCGTTTACGGCCGTCGCTTTGACATATGGACTGGTATATTACAGAGCATATTTCAAACACTCAGAACTTGCTATAGCAGCGACAAAATAGCGATCAAAATGCATTCCGATATTTAATAAAATGAGGTAAATAGAATTTTGATTTAAAAAAAAAAAAAAGAGAGAAAAAAAAGCACCTTCAATTCTCTTTTAAAGACACCACAGAAATGCACTATGGTTTGGGGGCGGAGTCTGTACTCACGCAACACAGCAAGACTGAAAAACACACAAGTGACCCGAGAGCATCAGATCATCTGTAAAGCCTCAGACATCGTATTAATAAGCCACTTCCTGCGTGCGAGTGCACAGAGGGTTTAAAGAGATGCTTGACGCCTGGCTTCTCTCTGCACTCCCTCATGGTTATCAACATTAAATAATTATTTGGAAGAGATTTAATTAGCGGTTACCAAAAGGTAGTTTCGAGAAACAAAGCTTGAACTCCAGCCGATCCTGTTTCCTGTGTGACCAAGACTGCATGGGCGTGTCCATTAGCGTCTCTACGGGAACACCAACTAGCCTAGCGATACAGGAACGAGGAAAGGCTGTCTGTCTCCACACACACAAAAATAATGACTACAACAATAATAATAGCTGATGTGGAGCATCCGGCGTACACATTCCTGTGAATGGGCTGTTGCTATAGAAACGATGATGTATAGAATGAGTGTATTAATACCAGCCTGGCGCTCAGGTCACTTCTGGACCTTCTGTCGGAGACACGCTGTTTATACAGAAAGACCACACAGCACATCTGACCAATCAGATTTGAGCATTCCACTACGCTGAGGTCCAAATGTTTCTGAAGCGAATCTACAGAAACCCAGATGTGTGCTGCTGTGGAACTGTAGTGTACAGAGGCGTGTAGGGCTCACTTGTATTTGATTTTCTCCTCGACATCCTCACTGGGCTCCTCTGTGATGAAGCCCACCAGGTCCTCCATGCACTGCGGCCGGATCAGGAAGTCCACCAGCTTGTGGTTCTGCGCTTTACACTCCTGCAGGACGTCCTCCTCGTCCATCACCTCCCTCAGGGTCACGTCCTCTTTGTCCAGGAGCGTGTCGATGTGAGAGGTCGTGTGCAGGTCAAACTTCCAAAACATGGCTCTTCTGTGGACCAACGACACGCCACACAATCAGCGTCCCACTGCTGGAGTCTCACACTCACTTATTACTCATTCATTACACATCAATAAACATAACATTGCTAAACAGCTTTTCATTTCAAATTTTTTTTTTAAATAAATTTTATTATACAAACGTGGGAAAGAAATTAATGACTTCTCAATGTACTTTATGTTTTTATATATTTGAAAATATTTATTTGCTTAGAGAAAATATAAACTAAATAAAGGGAAGCGTGGTAGATTATTTTCAATAAACCAGAACTGAACTGTGTTTATTGATAATGGAACACAGTTTGGCTAATCAGTGTGTTTACAGATTTTATTTTGTACTTCAAATTAAATGTTTTGACTGCATTTTATTATTTAAAACTGCTATAATTGAATACATTATTAGCAGCAATAACATTATCAGGAACATCATTAAGAGAATACGGAGTGAAATTAATAATTTTTATCAATACTTCGAGGCGAGCAGCGCGGTCCTACCTGAGCGTGATGGAGCTCAGAGGGTAAAAAATTTCCAATTAAAAAGAAAATAATGCTGGAGCTCTTTGGGACTTCTGGCCCATTCCAGGCACTGCAGGTACGAGAGAGAGAGAGAGAGAGAGAGAGAGAGAGAGAGACGCTGAAGAACAACACACACCTCAGACACACACTCAACACACACCTGGAACACAACAAACAGGTGTGATTAGATACACACCCTGATCATCACGCCAATAAACAAGTCAATAAATAATACATAAATCATTTTAAAACCCCACTACTTAAATGTTGGAGGAAAAAAAAAAAAAAAAAAAAACTGTACTAGGATTTAAAAGATATAAAAAAATAATTTGATATAGATATCTCCACTGCACAATGTGTTAATGATGACCACACCATTACCACTTCATCATAAAACATCTGGAATACGCAAATGAGCATCTAATAAACTAAATATTCTGGTACAGTTTCATGACCTGAGAGCAGAAAAGATGTGTAAGAAATATACAGTGGTTAAATTAAAGCTGGAAATTCTTTAACAGTGACGCATTACAGCTTCACACTAATTTACTGCAACGTAAATAGTGTTTTAAAAAACCCTAACAATAACTGACAAAAACAAAATTAGAACACCAGCCACACCATGCATCAAACATCTGCACAATCTTTAAAAAGATAAGGTTTTTACTCTGATAAATATCCCATTCATAAATAACCCAGAAAAGACGTGCTTCATATTTAAAGATAATACATATATTTTTCCTATTATAAAAAAAGATTGTATAAGCTGTTATACAAATAAAGATGAACCCAAAATGCAGAGATTCACTCACAGCAAATTAATTTGCTTAATTAAATCATTAAATCCTGCAATAAACTCAATTTATCTCCACGCTTGGACTCGTCACAAAGAGCTGAACCCTGAGGCATAAATTAAACATTACGATTTTAGTTAAATCTGTTCAACTGTGGAAATTTTCAGTGTGACGTATTTCAGCTTTACACGTTTCACTCTGACACAAATAACCACAACACACACACACACACACGTTCAGCCCTGAAGGAGACAATAATAAACTGCACACCGTTGCATCACTATGAATTGTAAAGTGACTCTGATCAACAGGAAGGACGGAGAACTCAACACCAATCGGGTTTATTATTACAAACAAATCAAGAAACACTTCACATCACACACAGCTAACTTTTCATCTGTGCTTTAATTTCATTACAAACCCGTCTGAGCTGTTCCATTTATAAACTTCACACACACACCGGTGCATTATAGATATGCAATGTCTCCGTTACACAAAATATGTTGATAAAATTAAACACTTATTAAGCTTACACAAATATACAGCATATGCAACATTTCACTGTGCTGAGTTCTGGGCTCTGATTGGTCAGAAGGCGTTGATTAATTCTCTCTGACAGTAGTGCAGGTTTATATTTATGTACTCACTCTGATACATTATGGTTTCTATAGTAACGGCTCATTCACAGGGGATGGTACAGCAGACGCTCCACAAACGGATATTTTTGGTAAAAAGAGGTTTAAAGTTGGTGGAAGTGTCTCCAGTGTCAGCGCTGTGCAACAGTTAAAGCTTTAAAGCTGTAATTAAGTTTTCCGACATCTTCAGGACAGAAGAGTTTATGATTCTTTATGGATTCTAACGAACTGAATTTAACTGTACTAAACACAGAGAGAGAGAGAGAGGGGCGAGGGAACGACTGTTTACAGCTGCTGTAACAAAAGTGACAACAGGAAATAACTGGAGCTAATAAACAACTATAAACAGATTAAACACACAATTACCAATAATATAACTTTAGGATAGTACTGAGATAAAATACATACTTTTATTTATGGCCATTAACTCGTTCTAAATTTGGAGTGTGTGTGTGTGCAGGAACACTGCAGAGTATTTTTATTATTTATTTTATTCTGTCTCTAATCTGAAATCTGGCTATACACCGAAAAAAATTTAAGAACAAATAATTATTCGCCATTGGAGTAAAGAGGAATAAATAAATAATAATAAAATAGCTGTAGTTATTGAATAATGTTTAAAGTGAATTGTTTCCCCCAGCTGAGCTCCAGCGAGCCTGTTAGCTCACACCGCTAACTGCTTTAGCAACACAACTAACTGCACAGCCAACAAATACATTTCAATTCAGATTAAATTAATCGTTCCAAATTATATTAAAACACATTTAAAATCTTACGGAGACTCTGAGTTGTTCCATATGATCCTGAAAGCGCGAGCTCCCGGCATTAGTCGCTAATGCTAATGCTAACACTAACGTCAAAGTTAATGACAGACCGGCCCGGTTAGCATTAGCGGCTTTTAGCGAGGCTAGCATGTGTTTTTAGATATATTTACATCTCTCTATATAAAAGGCCGTTAAGTTTCAGCTTCGATGTTTTAGTTTATACTTTTTAGGGAATATTCTCTTAAGCAAGACGACGACAACCTAAAAACGTTTCATAAAATTAGCCGGCTACGTTGACAAACTTAGCCAGCTAAAACATACAGGCGATCCTAAATCACTCCATCCTCCCTACACATGCACACTACAGAGGGCTGTGTTTAACGCTGATCGAGTGCACTACTCACATAACTGCAATCGAGTTGAGACACAGCCACACGGCTCGGAGCGTTAGTTAAAGCCCGAGCCTGGGTTGCTAATGATTAGCCGCGCTAAGCTAAACTCTCTCCCTTCGCCAAAAAACGAGAACTGTACGAGACAAAACAAAAAACAAGTTACGTTACCGATTAGGATCCCGACATGTGGCTCCGGAGGAACTCTTAAGATAAAAGTGTGACCAGAAAATTAAAAAATAAAGTACAAACATACAGATAATAGTGAAAAAATAAACTGTTGACGGTAACAACAGATTCTGACAGGCGCCAAAAAAATACAGATAGCTACACCATCACGACGGCGCTTTTCAAGATGGCGGCATCATCAACCCCCTTCCCCCCACAGCTCGGCTACAAAGGTGTCAATCAAACCATGCTCTGAAAGCTCATTGGTCCACACGCATGTCCATCCGAACGCAACGTTTTAAAAACGCCTGTAAGCAAGTCAAATATTTACACTTTTAATTTAAAAACTCATTATATATGACCCACATAGTAATGGACACTGCATGCGATACATGTTTATTCGTAAACGCTTTTTACAGAGACAACATTTTACATGGACACGCCCACATCAATACGAACCAATAAGCTTGCTGGTTGGTAAAGAAATCCTAATTCTGATTGGTTATTACTTTTTTTTAATCACAGCGCAAGGACCCGCCTTCAAAAAGTAAAAACTAAAGCGCATTAAAACTCTTTCATTGATCGCGCGAGGAAAAAACATCTCACCGATTTCTGCTGGAGTCATACCGCTTCCGGTCAATCCGCTTCACGAATCCGTCCGCGCGCCCGCACACATCACGGGAGTTCCGGGAAGATCCGCTGCGGGCCGCTTCCGCCGCGCTCCCACTGGCCGCCCGCCGGGTTGTTGTTTTGCTTATTTTACAACGCCCTAGCAACAGCGTGACGTCACTGAGATTGACACGGGAGCTGACCAATCAGTGACCAGGTTCCCTTCAGTGGCTGATTAGAGTTAACCTCATCTTAAATTATTATTATTACTCTTAAAAATAAATAGCATAACGTTTGTTTAATAACAATAAATACTATTCATAACAGATACAACCACATTATTATTATTATTATTATTATTATTATTATTATTATTATTAATAATCATAGAATAAAATCATAGATTATTTCTTTCTCAATAAAAAAGTTTTTTTTTCAACGCAGTGTGAACAGAGTCGTGAAGAGCGATAGTTCCACTAAGAAATACTTTTTTTTTTTATTTCTGAGAAAAAAAACTCAGAATTTTTGAGATTAAAGTCAGATATTTCAAGAAAAAAGTAAAAAATTTTCGAGAAACAATCTCAAAACTTTTAAGAAAAAAAGCCAAAAATTTCGAGAAAAAAGTCAAAATTTTTGAGAAAAAAAGTCGAAATTTTCACGGAAAAAAAGTTGAAAATTTTGAGAAAAAAATCAAAATTTTCAAGAAAAAAGTCGAAATTTTCATCAAAAGTTTTGAGAAAATAAACTCAAAATTTTCGAAAAAAAAAGTCGCAAATTTAGGTTACCAGGAAGTACCAGGTCATTCAGAGCTGACGGAGACTTAAGGCCAACTTATGCTGACAACGCAGTCCTCGCAGATAGCGTTGCAGATAGTGTCTGCGTAGCCCCCCCACCTTTGCAGACGCTCTGTGCGCACCTCCCAAAAATTGTGACCACCGCAGAAGCCTCGCAGACAGCGTCGCAGACAAGAGGGCTCTGATTGGTCCACTCTACATCTGCTGTACACGCACTTCCGCTTCACTACTTTCCCAGTTTGGTTTGTTTTCACGACCGCCATTTTTAAAAACACGAGCGAAGATGGAGCAGCACGAAGAGCGGTTGATCGAGGAAGTGAGGAAGTACGTACATCTATACGACTCCAGTTCTAGTCATTATAAGTAACCGGAGGATAAACACTCCACTAACCACACCCACCAACTACTCCTAGCGATTTCACGACTTCGCGCCCCCTTGCGTTGTGGCGGTGAATAACATCGCGCACGCCTATTACTCCCCGCTCAACGATAAATTACAACTGTCTGCGAAAAGCTATCTGCGAAAGCCTTGTCGCAAGAG
>NC_083576.1:93890567-93923067 GCF_027579695.1 Neoarius graeffei
TGCTCTTTTTTCCTGTTTCGATGTACAGATTGTGATACATCAAGTCCTTCCTGTGCATGAGTGTGTAAATGTGTTTGGACGCATGGGCGTGACTGGGCGTGTACATGAGCCCTAGTGGTAGAAGAGTGCAACTGCAGATTGTAAACTGATGATGAGGAGCTCTCGTCACACTCACAGCTCTATCAGACAGCGGGTCGTGATTTTGGAGCTGACGGGAAGCAGACAGGTGACACTGGTGAAATGTAAAGTAAACTCGGATAAAAGGAGCAGCTACAGAGTGACTGATGATTCCCTGCATAGATGCGTCTGACGCAGCACTGCACAGAGAGGAATGTGTTCGTCAGAAGTGCAGGACACTCTATAGCTGTGGTCTCCAAACCACGGCCCGCGAGCCAACTACGGCCCGCGGGCAGCGACTTTATGGCCCGCCAAGTGACGTCTAAACAAAGGTCAGGCATGCGCAATGCGATCCCTCCACATCCCTGGGTGCCTTCCGCTAATCACAGAGTGAGTAAAACAATATATCATTGACAGATGAAATACTAACAACAGACAATGGCTACCACTTCAAAGAAACGTAAAGTTGACCGCGAAAATCGCCAGTTTAAACCGGAATGGACGGATGAGTTTTGTTTCATTTTACCGGCATATCAGAACGCTAAGCCAACATGCCTGATATGCATGCAAACTGTCGCAGTCTGCAAGGTTGACAACATCAAGAGGCACTTCAGAACTATGCATGCTAGCTTTAATTCCAACTTCCCAGAACATTCTGATCAACGCAGACAAAAAATAACCACCATGCAGTCTTCTTTAAAGCGCTCAGTTTTTAGAATTGAAACGTGTAACACGGCACATCAAAGGGCAAGAGCAGCGTCTTTACGTGTTTCGTGGAGTCTCGGAAAAGCAAAGAAACCTTTCACAGACGCAGCCATGGTTAAAGAGTGTGCGATTGGTATGGTGGAAGAGGTTTTATGCCACGATATGAAAACCCAGCAAACTGTCGTGGAGCTATTAAAGCAGGTACCGTTGTCAGCCAACACTACCGCAAGACGAGTCGAAGTTTTAGCCGAGGATTGTACATCCAAACTGAAGGCGGATCTCGTTAAAGCAGATGCCATGTCCCTGGCAATAGACTCGTCGTGTGACCGAACGGATATGGAGCAACTGTCTGTTTTTGTCAGATTTTTTGATGGGAATGCATTCAGGGAAGAGCTGCTATGTTTGCTTCCTCTACCTGGGCGCTCAACGGGGGAGATTATCTTTAACGAGCTGACACGGTTCTTTGAGAAGGCTGGCTTGGACGTGGACAAAATTGTGTCAGTTGTCACTGATGGAGCCCCGTCCATGGTGGGACTTCGACAGGGATTGGCGAGCAGGCTGTCCGCAATTAACCCAAAGATGTTGACATTTCACTGCATCATTCACCAGTCAGTGCTGTGCGCGAAACTCGACAACAAAATGAAAGATGTCATGGATTTTGTGACCAGGCTAGTGAATTTCATTCGAGCGAATTCAAGTCTGCAACACCGGGTTTTCCGAGCCTTCTTGGAAGAAATGTCAGCTGAGCACAGAGACCTTTTGCTGCAGAACGACGTGCGCTGGCTGAGCAAAGGCCGTGTGTTGGAGCGTGTGTGTGACCTGCACGCCGAGCTTGTTTCGTTCCTCTCCAGCCTGCAGAGTCAAAAAGCGCAACAGTTCCAGACTTTTTTGACCGATCGGAAGGAGATGGCATACGTGTGTTTTTTAAGCGACATAATGTCTCATCTGAATCACCTTAACCTTAAACTACAAGGCAAGAATCACACTGTTGCAGACATGTACGAAGCTATTGAAGCATTCCAGGGAAAGCTGAACATTTTCGAGAGAGACATTCGAGGGAGAAAGTTGCACTTTCCTCGTTTGCAACAGCACTGTGAAAAGAACGGCATGCGCGAAGATCCAGCAATGGTGCACTTCGTGACCAAACTGGCGGAGAACTTCAAGGAGCGATTTGAAAGCAACCGCAAGCTCTCCCGTGACATCCTCCTTTTTCTGAGACAGCCGTTCTCTGTGACGCCTGATGGCCAGTGGACATCGGAGGCCAAGAAACTGCTGCCTTCTATAGATGAAGCATCGCTTCAGATGGAGGTCTCGGAAATGGCAACATCCGACACGCTTAAAGCGCACCACCAGGAGCGCGAGTTGGCTGAATTCTGGATCAATGTCGACCGTGATCGATTCAGAAACACCAGATCAGTTGCAATGCTCCTTTTGACAAGTTTCCCCTCCACATACATATGTGAAGCCTCATTTTCGGCAATGAACTGTCTCAAAAATGACGCAAGAAACAGATTGTCTGACGCACACCTTGGCGATTGTTTGAAGATTGCCACAACAGAATACAAACCAGACTTCATGAAGGTTGCCTCCTCATCCAGTCACTGCCATCTCTCACACTGATTGGTGAGTAAAATATTTGTGTCTATCAGTAGTAGGCCTATTACTCAGTAAGCATTTTATTATCCCAGACATTTAATATCTGGTCTGTTTGCTCTCTCTCTATCTCTCTCTATCTCTCTCTTCAGTGACTGACGTGGCTGATATGGTCCTGCAGAATCCTCTATCTCTCTTCAGTGACTGATGTGGCTGATGCGGTCTTGTAGAATCCTGCACCTCTCTCTCTCTCTCTCTCTCTCTCTCTCTCTCCCCGGCTAGGAAGGTGGTTAGTTGTGTATAGTTTGTCCATTGCCCATGTATACTGCTTTTCCTGGCACTAGTGTGGCAGCAGATATAGTTGTGTGGCAGCTGATGTTTTATTTTACATTTGTAAAGAAAGCTGATGTTTTATTTTACATTTTTAAAGAAAGTGATAATTCTGTGCACTGTCTCCCTCCCTCCCTGTGTGTGTGTGTGTGTGTGTGTGTGTGTGTGTGTGTGTGTGTGTGTGTGTGTGGAGGATGGTTGTTAGTTGTCCATACTTTGTAATACACAGCCCTTCTGGACACTTAATATTTGTTTTTTTTTTCATATTGCAAAATGTTTGCTACTGCGAGTAGGCCTAATAAAAATTACTATTTTTTTAGTACCACCTTCTGTGTCTTGCATGGCCATGTGGGGTGGGTGGGTTTGGGGTGGGGGGGTGGCTGCGGCCCTTGGCCTCACTTACTGTTCATAATTTGGCCCTCCATGAAAACTAATTGGAGACCACTGCTCTATAGTGAGAGTGAACAGGAGACAATCAGTCCGTTTGTTCTGTGCAGTTTAAAGAGAAACAGGAGACAGATCCAGCGTCTTCCCACCAACTGCATTCCGGACAACGACATGTAGCCAAAAAAATACTTACTGTAAGACAAATTCCTCAAAAAGCACTAAATAATACATTTATGTTTATTCTACTTCATGCACCAGTGTCTTGATTTTACTGTTAGTGAAATTTAACTTTAACGCGCTCCATGCTGTCTGCATAAAGAAAAACAATCTTCAGTCGTGTTGCTTTTCGCCCGTAGTCAGCTGGGATAGGCTCCAGCTCGCCTGCGACCCTGTAGAAGGATAAAGCGGCTACAGATAATGAGATGAGATGAGTCGTGTTGCTGTGAGTGAAACAGTATATACGTGTGGACAGTGAGCTAAGTGGAACACACTCACCGATTTTATTTCACATCAATAAACACAAAATGTGATCCATTTACGGTGAGAGAAAGTGAGAATGCCGCGTCGCGGGGGAAAATCGAGTCACGGCAAGAGATTACTAATGTGAGATCAGAGGAGGGGGTGGAGCTCCAGAGGCACCATTAATACTGTAGATTACGAAACAGTGTCAAGAGCCCTGACATCGAAAACGGAATATCTTTTACAGATGTAGAAAGGATTTTTATACAACTGTCAATTATTTCAGAGAAATGTGTCGATTGTCTCGTCTGATGTTTTTATTTACGGAGAAAATTAAAGATATTTTTGGTGTACTTTTCAAGAATAACGAAGAGCAGTTTACAAGGGAATGGGGGAGGTGTTGAGGGTGATATCGGGGGAGGTGTTGAGGGTGATATCGGGGGAGGTGTTGAGGGTGATATCGGGGGAGGTGTTGAGGGTGATGTCGGGGGAGGTGTTGAGGGTGATGTCGGGGGAGGTGTTGAGGGTGATGTCGGGGGAGGTGTTGAGGGTGATGTCAGGGGAGGTGTTGAGGGTTATATCGGGGGAGGTGTTGAGGGTGATATCGGGGGAGGTGTTGAGGGTGATATCGGGGGAGGTGTTGAGGGTGATGTCGGGGGAGGTGTTGAGGGTGATATCGGGGGAGGTGTTGAGGGTGATATCGGGGGAGGTGTTGAGGGTGATATCGGGGGAGGTGTTGAGGGTGATGTCGGGGGAGGTGTTGAGGGTGATGTCGGGGGAGGTGTTGAGGGTGATGTCGGGGGAGGTGTTGAGGGTGATGTCAGGGGAGGTGTTGAGGGTTATATCGGGGGAGGTGTTGAGGGTGATGTCGGGGGAGGTGTTGAGGGTGATATCGGGGGAGGTGTTGAGGGTGATATCGGGGGAGGTGTTGAGGGTGATATCGGGGAGGTGTTGAGGGTGATATCGGGGGAGGTGTTGAGGGTGATGTCGGGGGAGGTGTTGAGGGTGATGTCAGGGGAGGTGTTGAGGGTTATATCGGGGGAGGTGTTGAGGGTGATGTCGGGGGAGGTGTTGAGGGTGATATCGGGGAGGTGTTGAGGGTGATGTCGGGGAGGTGTTGAGGGTGATGTCGGGGGAGGTGTTGAGGGTGATATCGGGGAGGTGTTGAGGGTGATATCGGGGGAGGTGTTGAGGGTGATATCGGGGGAGGTGTTGAGGGTGATGTCGGGGGAGGTGTTGAGGGTGATGTCGGGGGAGGTGTTGAGGGTGATGTCAGGGGAGGTGTTGAGGGTTATATCGGGGGAGGTGTTGAGGGTGATATCGGGGGAGGTGTTGAGGGTGATATCGGGGGAGGTGTTGAGGGTGATATTGGGGGAGATGTTGAGGGTGATATCGGGGGAGGTGTTGAGGGTGATATCGGGGGAGGTGTTGAGGGTGATATCGGGGGAGGTGTTGAGGGTGATGTCGGGGGAGGTGTTGAGGGTGATGTCGGGGGAGGTGTTGAGGGTGATGTCGGGGGAGGTGTTGAGGGTGATGTCAGGGGAGGTGTTGAGGGTTATATCGGGGGAGGTGTTGAGGGTGATGTCGGGGGAGGTGTTGAGGGTGATATCGGGGGAGGTGTTGAGGGTGATATCGGGGGAGGTGTTGAGGGTGATATCGGGGAGGTGTTGAGGGTGATATCGGGGGAGGTGTTGAGGGTGATGTCGGGGGAGGTGTTGAGGGTGATGTCAGGGGAGGTGTTGAGGGTTATATCGGGGGAGGTGTTGAGGGTGATGTCGGGGGAGGTGTTGAGGGTGATATCGGGGAGGTGTTGAGGGTGATGTCGGGGAGGTGTTGAGGGTGATGTCGGGGGAGGTGTTGAGGGTGATATCGGGGAGGTGTTGAGGGTGATGTCGGGGAGGTGTTGAGGGTGATGTCGGGGGAGGTGTTGAGGGTGATATCGGGGGAGGTGTTGAAGGTGATATCGGGGAGGTGTTGAGGGTGATATCGGGGGAGGTGTTGAAGGTGATATCGGGGAGGTGTTGAGGGTGATATCGGGGGAGGTGTTGAGGGTGATATCGGGGGAGGTGTTGAGGGTGATATCGGGGGAGGTGTTGAGGGTGATATCGGGGGAGGTGTTGAGGGTGATATCGAGGAGGTGTTGAGGGTGATATTGGCGCAGGTGTTGAGGGTGATATTGGCGCAGGTGTTGAGGGTGATATCGGCGCAGGTGTTGAGGGTGATATTGGCGGAGGTTTTGAGGGTGATATCAGGGGAGGTGTTGAGGGTGATATCGGGGAAGGTGTTGAGGGTGATATCGGGGAGGTGTTGAGGGTGATATCGGGGGAGGTGTTGAGGGTTATATCGGGGGAGGTGTTGAGGGTGATATCGGGGAGGTGTTGAGGGTGATATCGGGGAGGTGTTGAGGGTGATATCGGGGGAGGTGTTGAGGGTGATATCGGGGGAGGTGTTGAGGGTGATATTGGCGCAGGTGTTGAGGGTGATATTGGCGCAGGTGTTGAGGGTGATATTGGCGCAGGTGTTGAGGGTGATATTGGCGGAGGTTTTGAGGGTGATATTGGGGGAGGTGTTGAGGGTGATATTGGAGGAGGTGTTGAGGGTGATATTGGGGGAGATGTTGAGGGTGATATTGGGGGAGATGTTGAGGGTGATATTGGGGGAGATGTTGAGGGTGATATTGGGGGAGATGTTGAGGGTGATATTGGGGGAGATGTTGAGGGTGATACTGGGGGAGATGTTGAGGGTGATACTGGGGGAGATGTTGAGGGTGATATTGGGGGAGATGTTGAGGGTGATATTGGGGGAGATGTTGAGGGTGATATTGGGGGAGATGTTGAGGGTGATATTGGGGGAGGTGTTGAGGGTGATATTGGGGGAGATGTTGAGGGTGATATTGGGGGAGATGTTGAGGGTGATATTGGGGGAGGTTTTGAGGGTGATATTGGGGGAGATGTTGAGGGTGATATTGGGGGAGGTTTTGAGGGTGATATTGGGGGAGGTGTTGAGGGTGATATTGGGGGAGATGTTGAGGGTTATATTGGGGGAGATGTTGAGCGTGATATTGGGGGAGATGTTGAGGGTGATATTGGGGGAGATGTTGAGGGTGATATTGGGGGAGGTGTTGGGGGTGATATTGGGGGAGGTGTTGAGGGTGATATTGGGGGAGATGTTGAGGGTTATATTGGGGGAGATGTTGAGCGTGATATTGGGGGAGATGTTGAGGGTGATATTGGGGGAGATGTTGAGCGTGATATTGGGGGAGATGTTGAGGGTGATATTGGGGGAGATGTTGAGGGTGATATTGGGGGAGGTGTTGGGGGTGATATTGGGGGAGGTGTTGAGGGTGATATTGGGGGAGATGTTGAGGGTGATATTGGGGGAGATGTTGAGCGTGATATTGGGGGAGGTGTTGAGGGTGATATTGGGGGAGATGTTGAGCGTGATATTGTGGGAGATGTTGAGGGTGATATTGGGGGAGATGTTGAGGGTGATATTGGGGGAGGTGTTGAGGGTGATATTGGGGGAGATGTTGAGGGTGATATTGGGGGAGGTGTTGAGGGTGATATTGGGGGAGATGTTGAGGGTGATATTGGGGGAGATGTTGAGGGTGATATTGGGGGAGATGTTGAGGGTGATATTGGGGGAGATGTTGAGGGTGATATTGGGGGAGATGTTGAGGGTTATATTGGGGGAGATGTTGAGCGTGATATTGGGGGAGATGTTGAGGGTGATATTGGGGGAGATGTTGAGGGTGATATTGGGGGAGGTGTTGAGGGTGATATTGGGGGAGATGTTGAGGGTGATATTGGGGGAGATGTTGAGGGTGATATTGGGGGAGATGTTGAGGGTTATATTGGGGGAGATGTTGAGGGTTATATTGGGGGAGATGTTGAGCGTGATATTGGGGGAGATGTTGAGGGTGATATTGGGGGAGATGTTGAGGGTGATATTGGGGGAGATGTTGAGGGTGATATTGGGGGAGGTGTTGAGGGTGATATTGGGGGAGATGTTGAGGGTGATATCGGGGGAGGTGTTGAGGGTGATATCGGGGGAGGTGTTGAGGGTGATATCGGGGGAGGTGTTGAGGGTGATGTCGGGGGAGGTGTTGAGGGTGATGTCGGGGGAGGTGTTGAGGGTGATGTCGGGGGAGGTGTTGAGGGTGATGTCAGGGGAGGTGTTGAGGGTTATATCGGGGGAGGTGTTGAGGGTGATGTCGGGGGAGGTGTTGAGGGTGATATCGGGGGAGGTGTTGAGGGTGATATCGGGGGAGGTGTTGAGGGTGATATCGGGGAGGTGTTGAGGGTGATATCGGGGGAGGTGTTGAGGGTGATGTCGGGGGAGGTGTTGAGGGTGATGTCAGGGGAGGTGTTGAGGGTTATATCGGGGGAGGTGTTGAGGGTGATGTCGGGGGAGGTGTTGAGGGTGATATCGGGGAGGTGTTGAGGGTGATGTCGGGGAGGTGTTGAGGGTGATGTCGGGGGAGGTGTTGAGGGTGATATCGGGGAGGTGTTGAGGTGATATCGGGGAGGTGTTGAGGGTGATGTCGGGGGAGGTGTTGAGGGTGATGTTGGGGGAGGTGTTGAGAGTGATATCGGCGGAGGTTTTGAGGGTGATGTCGGGGGAGGTGTTGAGGGTGATATCGGGGGAGGTGTTGAGGGTGATATCGGGGGAGGTGTTGAGGGTGATATCGGGGGAGGTGTTGAAGGTGATATCGGGGAGGTGTTGAGGGTGATATCGGGGGAGGTGTTGAGGGTGATATCGGGGGAGGTGTTGAGGGTGATATCGGGGGAGGTGTTGAGGGTGATATCGGGGGAGGTGTTGAGGGTGATATCGAGGAGGTGTTGAGGGTGATATTGGCGCAGGTGTTGAGGGTGATATTGGCGCAGGTGTTGAGGGTGATATCGGCGCAGGTGTTGAGGGTGATATTGGCGGAGGTTTTGAGGGTGATATCAGGGGAGGTGTTGAGGGTGATATCGGGGAAGGTGTTGAGGGTGATATCGGGGAGGTGTTGAGGGTGATATCGGGGGAGGTGTTGAGGGTTATATCGGGGGAGGTGTTGAGGGTGATATCGGGGAGGTGTTGAGGGTGATATCGGGGAGGTGTTGAGGGTGATATCGGGGGAGGTGTTGAGGGTGATATCGGGGGAGGTGTTGAGGGTGATATTGGCGCAGGTGTTGAGGGTGATATTGGCGCAGGTGTTGAGGGTGATATTGGCGCAGGTGTTGAGGGTGATATTGGCGGAGGTTTTGAGGGTGATATTGGGGGAGGTGTTGAGGGTGATATTGGAGGAGGTGTTGAGGGTGATATTGGGGGAGATGTTGAGGGTGATATTGGGGGAGATGTTGAGGGTGATATTGGGGGAGATGTTGAGGGTGATATTGGGGGAGATGTTGAGGGTGATATTGGGGGAGATGTTGAGCGTGATATTGGGGGAGGTGTTGAGGGTGATATTGGGGGAGATGTTGAGCGTGATATTGGGGGAGATGTTGAGGGTGATATTGGGGGAGATGTTGAGGGTGATATTGGGGGAGGTGTTGAGGGTGATATTGGGGGAGATGTTGAGGGTGATATTGGGGGAGGTGTTGAGGGTGATATTGGGGGAGATGTTGAGGGTGATATTGGGGGAGATGTTGAGGGTGATATTGGGGGAGATGTTGAGGGTGATATTGGGGGAGATGTTGAGGGTGATATTGGGGGAGATGTTGAGGGTTATATTGGGGGAGATGTTGAGCGTGATATTGGGGGAGATGTTGAGGGTGATATTGGGGGAGATGTTGAGGGTGATATTGGGGGAGGTGTTGAGGGTGATATTGGGGGAGATGTTGAGGGTGATATTGGGGGAGATGTTGAGGGTGATATTGGGGGAGATGTTGAGGGTTATATTGGGGGAGATGTTGAGGGTTATATTGGGGGAGATGTTGAGCGTGATATTGGGGGAGATGTTGAGGGTGATATTGGGGGAGATGTTGAGGGTGATATTGGGGGAGATGTTGAGGGTGATATTGGGGGAGGTGTTGAGGGTGATATTGGGGGAGATGTTGAGGGTGATATTGGGGGAGATGTTGAGGGTGATATTGGGGGAGGTGTTGCGGGTGATATTGGGGGAGATGTTGAGCGTGATATTGGGGGAGATGTTGAGGGTGATATTGGGGGAGATGTTGAGGGTGATATCGGGGAGGTGTTGAGGGTGATATCGGGGGAGGTGTTGAGGGTGATGTCGGGGGAGGTGTTGAGGGTGATGTCCGGGGAGGTGTTGAGGGTTATATCGGGGGAGGTGTTGAGGGTGATGTCGGGGGAGGTGTTGAGGGTGATATCGGGGAGGTGTTGAGGGTGATGTCGGGGAGGTGTTGAGGGTGATGTCGGGGGAGGTGTTGAGGGTGATATCGGGGAGGTGTTGAGGGTGATATCGGGGAGGTGTTGAGGGTGATGTCGGGGGAGGTGTTGAGGGTGATGTTGGGGGAGGTGTTGAGAGTGATATCGGCGGAGGTTTTGAGGGTGATGTCGGGGGAGGTGTTGAGGGTGATATCGGGGGAGGTGTTGAGGGTGATATCGGGGGAGGTGTTGAGGGTGATATCGGGGGAGGTGTTGAAGGTGATATCGGGGAGGTGTTGAGGGTGATATCGGGGGAGGTGTTGAGGGTGATATCGGGGGAGGTGTTGAGGGTGATATCGGGGAGGTGTTGAGGGTGATATCGGGGGAGGTGTTGAGGGTGATATCGAGGAGGTGTTGAGGGTGATATTGGCGCAGGTGTTGAGGGTGATATTGGCGCAGGTGTTGAGGGTGATATCGGCGCAGGTGTTGAGGGTGATATTGGCGGAGGTTTTGAGGGTGATATCAGGGGAGGTGTTGAGGGTGATATCGGGGAAGGTGTTGAGGGTGATATCGGGGAGGTGTTGAGGGTGATATCGGGGGAGGTGTTGAGGGTTATATCGGGGGAGGTGTTGAGGGTGATATCGGGGAGGTGTTGAGGGTGATATCGGGGAGGTGTTGAGGGTGATATCGGGGGAGGTGTTGAGGGTGATATCGGGGGAGGTGTTGAGGGTGATATTGGCGCAGGTGTTGAGGGTGATATTGGCGCAGGTGTTGAGGGTGATATTGGCGCAGGTGTTGAGGGTGATATTGGCGGAGGTTTTGAGGGTGATATTGGGGGAGGTGTTGAGGGTGATATTGGAGGAGGTGTTGAGGGTGATATTGGGGGAGATGTTGAGGGTGATATTGGGGGAGATGTTGAGGGTGATATTGGGGGAGATGTTGAGGGTGATATTGGGGGAGATGTTGAGGGTGATATTGGGGGAGATGTTGAGGGTGATACTGGGGGAGATGTTGAGGGTGATACTGGGGGAGATGTTGAGGGTGATATTGGGGGAGATGTTGAGGGTGATATTGGGGGAGATGTTGAGGGTGATATTGGGGGAGATGTTGAGGGTGATATTGGGGGAGGTGTTGAGGGTGATATTGGGGGAGATGTTGAGGGTGATATTGGGGGAGATGTTGAGGGTGATATTGGGGGAGGTTTTGAGGGTGATATTGGGGGAGATGTTGAGGGTGATATTGGGGGAGGTTTTGAGGGTGATATTGGGGGAGGTGTTGAGGGTGATATTGGGGGAGATGTTGAGGGTTATATTGGGGGAGATGTTGAGCGTGATATTGGGGGAGATGTTGAGGGTGATATTGGGGGAGATGTTGAGGGTGATATTGGGGGAGGTGTTGGGGGTGATATTGGGGGAGGTGTTGAGGGTGATATTGGGGGAGATGTTGAGGGTTATATTGGGGGAGATGTTGAGCGTGATATTGGGGGAGATGTTGAGGGTGATATTGGGGGAGATGTTGAGCGTGATATTGGGGGAGATGTTGAGGGTGATATTGGGGGAGATGTTGAGGGTGATATTGGGGGAGGTGTTGGGGGTGATATTGGGGGAGGTGTTGAGGGTGATATTGGGGGAGATGTTGAGGGTGATATTGGGGGAGATGTTGAGCGTGATATTGGGGGAGGTGTTGAGGGTGATATTGGGGGAGATGTTGAGCGTGATATTGTGGGAGATGTTGAGGGTGATATTGGGGGAGATGTTGAGGGTGATATTGGGGGAGGTGTTGAGGGTGATATTGGGGGAGATGTTGAGGGTGATATTGGGGGAGGTGTTGAGGGTGATATTGGGGGAGATGTTGAGGGTGATATTGGGGGAGATGTTGAGGGTGATATTGGGGGAGATGTTGAGGGTGATATTGGGGGAGATGTTGAGGGTGATATTGGGGGAGATGTTGAGGGTTATATTGGGGGAGATGTTGAGCGTGATATTGGGGGAGATGTTGAGGGTGATATCGGGGAGGTGTTGAGGGTGATGTCGGGGAGGTGTTGAGGGTGATGTCGGGGGAGGTGTTGAGGGTGATATCGGGGAGGTGTTGAGGGTGATATCGGGGAGGTGTTGAGGGTGATGTCGGGGGAGGTGTTGAGGGTGATGTTGGGGGAGGTGTTGAGAGTGATATCGGCGGAGGTTTTGAGGGTGATGTCGGGGGAGGTGTTGAGGGTGATATCGGGGGAGGTGTTGAGGGTGATATCGGGGGAGGTGTTGAGGGTGATATCGGGGGAGGTGTTGAAGGTGATATCGGGGAGGTGTTGAGGGTGATATCGGGGGAGGTGTTGAGGGTGATATCGGGGGAGGTGTTGAGGGTGATATCGGGGAGGTGTTGAGGGTGATATCGGGGGAGGTGTTGAGGGTGATATCGAGGAGGTGTTGAGGGTGATATTGGCGCAGGTGTTGAGGGTGATATTGGCGCAGGTGTTGAGGGTGATATCGGCGCAGGTGTTGAGGGTGATATTGGCGGAGGTTTTGAGGGTGATATCAGGGGAGGTGTTGAGGGTGATATCGGGGAAGGTGTTGAGGGTGATATCGGGGAGGTGTTGAGGGTGATATCGGGGGAGGTGTTGAGGGTTATATCGGGGGAGGTGTTGAGGGTGATATCGGGGAGGTGTTGAGGGTGATATCGGGGAGGTGTTGAGGGTGATATCGGGGGAGGTGTTGAGGGTGATATCGGGGGAGGTGTTGAGGGTGATATTGGCGCAGGTGTTGAGGGTGATATTGGCGCAGGTGTTGAGGGTGATATTGGCGCAGGTGTTGAGGGTGATATTGGCGGAGGTTTTGAGGGTGATATTGGGGGAGGTGTTGAGGGTGATATTGGAGGAGGTGTTGAGGGTGATATTGGGGGAGATGTTGAGGGTGATATTGGGGGAGATGTTGAGGGTGATATTGGGGGAGATGTTGAGGGTGATATTGGGGGAGATGTTGAGGGTGATATTGGGGGAGATGTTGAGGGTGATACTGGGGGAGATGTTGAGGGTGATACTGGGGGAGATGTTGAGGGTGATATTGGGGGAGATGTTGAGGGTGATATTGGGGGAGATGTTGAGGGTGATATTGGGGGAGATGTTGAGGGTGATATTGGGGGAGGTGTTGAGGGTGATATTGGGGGAGATGTTGAGGGTGATATTGGGGGAGATGTTGAGGGTGATATTGGGGGAGGTTTTGAGGGTGATATTGGGGGAGATGTTGAGGGTGATATTGGGGGAGGTTTTGAGGGTGATATTGGGGGAGGTGTTGAGGGTGATATTGGGGGAGATGTTGAGGGTTATATTGGGGGAGATGTTGAGCGTGATATTGGGGGAGATGTTGAGGGTGATATTGGGGGAGATGTTGAGGGTGATATTGGGGGAGGTGTTGGGGGTGATATTGGGGGAGGTGTTGAGGGTGATATTGGGGGAGATGTTGAGGGTTATATTGGGGGAGATGTTGAGCGTGATATTGGGGGAGATGTTGAGGGTGATATTGGGGGAGATGTTGAGCGTGATATTGGGGGAGATGTTGAGGGTGATATTGGGGGAGATGTTGAGGGTGATATTGGGGGAGGTGTTGGGGGTGATATTGGGGGAGGTGTTGAGGGTGATATTGGGGGAGATGTTGAGGGTGATATTGGGGGAGATGTTGAGCGTGATATTGGGGGAGGTGTTGAGGGTGATATTGGGGGAGATGTTGAGCGTGATATTGTGGGAGATGTTGAGGGTGATATTGGGGGAGATGTTGAGGGTGATATTGGGGGAGGTGTTGAGGGTGATATTGGGGGAGATGTTGAGGGTGATATTGGGGGAGGTGTTGAGGGTGATATTGGGGGAGATGTTGAGGGTGATATTGGGGGAGATGTTGAGGGTGATATTGGGGGAGATGTTGAGGGTGATATTGGGGGAGATGTTGAGGGTGATATTGGGGGAGATGTTGAGGGTTATATTGGGGGAGATGTTGAGCGTGATATTGGGGGAGATGTTGAGGGTGATATTGGGGGAGATGTTGAGGGTGATATTGGGGGAGGTGTTGAGGGTGATATTGGGGGAGATGTTGAGGGTGATATTGGGGGAGATGTTGAGGGTGATATTGGGGGAGATGTTGAGGGTTATATTGGGGGAGATGTTGAGGGTTATATTGGGGGAGATGTTGAGCGTGATATTGGGGGAGATGTTGAGGGTGATATTGGGGGAGATGTTGAGGGTGATATTGGGGGAGATGTTGAGGGTGATATTGGGGGAGGTGTTGAGGGTGATATTGGGGGAGATGTTGAGGGTGATATTGGGGGAGATGTTGAGGGTGATATTGGGGGAGGTGTTGCGGGTGATATTGGGGGAGATGTTGAGCGTGATATTGGGGGAGATGTTGAGGGTGATATTGGGGGAGATGTTGAGGGTGATATTGGGGGAGATGTTGAGGGTGATATTGGGGGAGATGTTGAGGGTGATATTGGGGGAGATGTTGAGGGTTATATTGGGGGAGATGTTGAGCGTGATGTTGGGGGAGATGTTGAGGGTGATATCGGGGGAGATGTTGAGGGTGATATCGGGGGAGGTGTTGAGGGTGATATCGGGGGAGGTGTTGAGGGTGATATCGGGGGAGGTGTTGAGGGTGATATCGGGGGAGGTGTTGAGGGTGATATCGGGGGAGGTGTTGAGCGTGATATTGGGGGAGATGTTGAGGGTGATATTGGGGGAGATGTTGAGGGTGATATTGGGGGAGATGTTGAGGGTGATATTGGGGGAGATGTTGAGGGTGATATTGGGGGAGATGTTGAGGGTTATATTGGGGGAGATGTTGAGGGTGATATTGGGGGAGATGTTGAGGGTGATATTGGGGGAGATGTTGAGGGTTATATTGGGGGAGATGTTGAGCGTGATATTGGGGGAGATGTTGAGGGTGATATTGGGGGAGATGTTGAGGGTGATATTGGGGGAGATGTTGAGGGTGATACTGGGGGAGATGTTGAGGGTGATATTGGGGGAGATGTTGAGGGTGATATTGGGGGAGATGTTGAGGGTGATATTGGGGGAGATGTTGAGGGTTATATTGGGGGAGATGTTGAGGGTGATATTGGGGGAGATGTTGAGGGTGATATTGGGGGAGATGTTGAGGGTGATATTGGGGGAGATGTTGAGGGTGATATTGGGGGAGATGTTGAGGGTGATATTGGGGGAGATGTTGAGGGTGATATTGGGGGAGATGTTGAGGGTGATATTGGGGGAGATGTTGAGGGTGATATTAGGGGAGATGTTGAGGGTGATATTGGGGGAGATGTTGAGGGTGATATTGGGGGAGATGTTGAGGGTGATACTGGGGGAGATGTTGAGGGTGATACTGGGGGAGATGTTGAGGGTGATATTGGGGGAGATGTTGAGGGTGATATTGGGGGAGATGTTGAGGGTGATATTGGGGGAGATGTTGAGGGTGATATTGGGGGAGGTGTTGAGGGTGATATTGGGGGAGATGTTGAGGGTGATATTGGGGGAGATGTTGAGGGTGATATTGGGGGAGGTTTTGAGGGTGATATTGGGGGAGATGTTGAGGGTGATATTGGGGGAGGTTTTGAGGGTGATATTGGGGGAGGTGTTGAGGGTGATATTGGGGGAGATGTTGAGGGTTATATTGGGGGAGATGTTGAGCGTGATATTGGGGGAGATGTTGAGGGTGATATTGGGGGAGATGTTGAGGGTGATATTGGGGGAGATGTTGAGGGTGATATTGGGGGAGATGTTGAGGGTGATATTGGGGGAGATGTTGAGGGTGATATTGGGGGAGATGTTGAGGGTGATATTGGGGGAGATGTTGAGGGTGATATTAGGGGAGATGTTGAGGGTGATATTGGGGGAGATGTTGAGGGTGATATTGGGGGAGATGTTGAGGGTGATACTGGGGGAGATGTTGAGGGTGATACTGGGGGAGATGTTGAGGGTGATATTGGGGGAGATGTTGAGGGTGATATTGGGGGAGATGTTGAGGGTGATATTGGGGGAGATGTTGAGGGTGATATTGGGGGAGGTGTTGAGGGTGATATTGGGGGAGATGTTGAGGGTGATATTGGGGGAGATGTTGAGGGTGATATTGGGGGAGGTTTTGAGGGTGATATTGGGGGAGATGTTGAGGGTGATATTGGGGGAGGTTTTGAGGGTGATATTGGGGGAGGTGTTGAGGGTGATATTGGGGGAGATGTTGAGGGTTATATTGGGGGAGATGTTGAGCGTGATATTGGGGGAGATGTTGAGGGTGATATTGGGGGAGATGTTGAGGGTGATATTGGGGGAGGTGTTGAGGGTGATATTGGGGGAGATGTTGAGCGTGATATTGGGGGAGATGTTGAGGGTGATATTGGGGGAGATGTTGAGGGTGATATTGGGGGAGATGTTGAGGGTGATATTGGGGGAGGTGTTGAGGGTGATATTGGGGGAGATGTTGAGGGTGATATTGGGGGAGGTGTTGAGGGTGATATTGGGGGAGATGTTGAGGGTGATATTGGGGGAGATGTTGAGGGTGATATTGGGGGAGATGTTGAGGGTGATATTGGGGGAGATGTTGAGGGTGATATTGGGGGAGATGTTGAGGGTTATATTGGGGGAGATGTTGAGCGTGATATTGGGGGAGATGTTGAGGGTGATATTGGGGGAGATGTTGAGGGTGATATTGGGGGAGGTGTTGAGGGTGATATTGGGGGAGATGTTGAGGGTGATATTGGGGGAGATGTTGAGGGTGATATTGGGGGAGATGTTGAGGGTGATATTGGGGGAGATGTTGAGGGTGATATTGGGGGAGATGTTGAGGGTGATATTGGGGGAGATGTTGAGGGTTATATTGGGGGAGATGTTGAGCGTGATATTGGGGGAGATGTTGAGGGTGATATTGGGGGAGATGTTGAGGGTGATATTGGGGGAGATGTTGAGGGTGATATTGGGGGAGGTGTTGAGGGTGATATTGGGGAGATGTTGAGGGTGATATTGGGGGAGATGTTGAGGGTGATATTGGGGGAGGTGTTGAGGGTGATATTGGGGGAGATGTTGAGCGTGATATTGGGGGAGATGTTGAGGGTGATATTGGGGGAGATGTTGAGGGTGATATTGGGGGAGGTGTTGAGGGTGATATTGGGGGAGGTGTTGAGGGTGATATTGGGGGAGGTGTTGAGGGTGATATTGGGGGAGATGTTGAGGGTGATATTGGGGGAGATGTTGAGGGTGATATTGGGGGAGATGTTGAGGGTGATATTGGGGGAGATGTTGAGGGTTATATTGGGGGAGATGTTGAGCGTGATATTGGGGGAGATGTTGAGGGTGATATTGGCGGAGGTGTTGAAGGTGATATTGGCGCAGGTGTTGAGGGTGATATCGGTGGAGGTGGTGAGGGTGATATTGGGGGTGTAGTTAAGGGTGTTCCTGGGATAGTTGTGGTTGTAATGTAGCGTGATGATCAACCTGAGGGTAAAATGCAGCTTTGGTGCTGGATGAACTGCTGGATGAAGCTCCAGTTACATGGTTCCTGTCATACAGAGGAGCTCCACTGCTGCTGCTGCCCATCAGACTGACTGAGCTCACGATAGACTTCCCACATGATATTCCTACACACACACACACACACACACACACACTACACTTTATTTCCTGCTTCAGTTCTTTTCACTTCAGACTGTCAACAATGAAAATTCGTAATATCAATAAATTTATAAAAAATAATAAGTTTGTCTATCATGTTGCACTAATTGAAATCTCTGATTAATGGACAGCACTGGGTGGCACAGAAACTCCTTCTACATTAATGACAGATGGAGGATGTGAGGTCTACAGCAGTGTCTGGGAGATTTTAACGCCATTTTCAACTCTGGCCTTACTCGCATCCGAAAACACATCTGGATCCAGGTCTGAGCGAGCATTTGACGCCAATCTGGTCTAAATCTCACTGAGATCATGGCTAGTGGATAGTGATTCTCAACCTGCAGCTCTGAAAGCACTCTTTCACCCAGACCTGACCAGAATTTTATTTAAAACTTATTTCTATTTTACATTTTATTTTGGAGGGGGATTCAGAAACAGCCTCATATACACCTCTCCATTTCATCCTCACATACTGATATACTGACCTACCGATATCCAACTGTTCACGCTTGTAATGCTTGAATGTATTAATAAGCTAACCTTCACAGCCCCTAGTGTGTGTGTGTGTGTGTGTGTGAGAGAGAGAATGTGTGTACCTGTACAGTTAGCGTGTTGTGTGTTACTGGTGCTGATGAAGTTCAGAGGGACGTGGGCGGTCCCGGTGATGTAATCATGAGGGAATCCCCCACTCGGCCCTTTGTAGCGGCGACACACAACACGCTGACACACAAAGCACATCCCACCCAGCACGAACACCGACAGGATGATCCCAATCACTGGCCCGATGGTGTTGGTGTGACGCTCGTCACCACTGGACGGTGAGAAATCTGAGTGAGAGAGAGAGAGAGAGAGAGAGAGAGAGAGAGAGAGAGCGCAATATATATGGGTCTGTCTCAGAAACTGGGTACTGTGGGGGGACCCCACAAAATATACTCACAGTCAATAAACTATAGGGTTTTGAATGGTGATGTTGGTTTTAATTTGAAATAAAATGATGAAAGAAATAATACAGATAAAACTAAATCTTTGATGTGAATACTCTATTCAGAATTTGGCAAAAATTCTGCAAATTTGTGGGAAAATGGCGGCTTGATCTGGGACATGATAAATGGTCGACTACATCGCATTCCCTTAAAAAGGCTGTAGTCCACTGAAAAGTCTACAGTTATCACTAATTGTATTTTAAGTTGTAACTTTATCCACCTAAGGATTGGTGCGCTCACAGAATAATCATAACCGTAATAAAACATCATGCAAAATATTTGATCATCGTCATAACTCCATTTTCCGCAAACCCAAAACCAATACGATCGTGTGTTTTGATCTAAACGGAAAGCCTCAGGGTCGAGGTCACTACCTCACCAAAAGTAGGAACTTAAAATCACTACGCCATATAAACATTTAGTTATAAGTCTGCGATTTTGTTTTTTAAAATGAAAGCTGAAAGTTAGGTATAGAATATGTTTCTTACAGAATGTGTTACGATGGTAGCTGGTCTTGTATGAATTTCTGAGCTATAAAATGAGCTGTGGTCTATTTTTTACCGTAGCGTGTTATTTGTGTGCGGGGAAGGACACACATTAACAATCTGCATGTGTAGATTGGAATTTTCCACTCCAGCAGTTAGAAGTTGATCGTGCTTCCATTTGCGGTCTTTCTGTTACGCGGGTGATCTGTTCGGACGTTATCACTGAAAAGGTGAGTTTTGACAGTTTTATTTTGTTTTAGTCTTGCAGTATAAGGCAATAGAATGTTTCTTTTTCATCTTACTTTCATATTTCTTAGTGTTTGCGTATTTTTGGCCAATATTTTGCAATCATGGTCAGTTTAGATCAAACTTTTGATAGAATCTACGGCCAGTCATTTTGCCCCGCCCCCGCTTCGCACTCCGTCCGGTGTGGTAGTGATGTCCCGTTGCTCGCGCGCCGCAGCAGAGACCCGCGCGACCTTCAGCCGGTACAGTCGCTGTTCTTTTACCACCGCCGTTATTCTCATCTTTCCGGTGTGTTCTTGATTTTTCTACTGCGTCCTATTTCGCCATATCAAATACCTAAACTGTATCATATTATTCATATTTAAGTGAATAATCAATTCAGTCATCATAACTTGGCATTTTTAACCCAAGCAATCAAAAAGAGGACATTTATTCAATATTTTCACTCCTCTGTGAAGGAGGGGCTTTAATTCTTCATGATGTAGTTATTTTATATGTAAATCAATTTTACAAAAGCATTTGAATTGGAATAAAAAAAAATGTTCCACAGTGGAGGCCAGATAAAGCAAGATGCTATCTTTATTCTTATTAAACATGACAAAAGAAACATTGAGTGTTAGGGAAATGCAAAAAAAATAGTAAAATTAGAAAATTTATTTTTTGACCATAATGTCCCAAATGAGAGAGCGGTTTCTGAGACGGACCCATATAGAATAAAAATTCTCCAGGTGAAAGCTGATTGGCTGTTGAAGTGTGACATCACTCACCGCAGAAAAGCTCATCTGAATCGTCTGTGCAGTCGGGGTAGGAGTCGCACTGCTGCTTCTTTGAAATGCATTTATTATTTTTACAGCGGAACTGATTGGGCATGCAGATGCCTGGACAACACACACACACACACACACACACACACACACACACACACACACACACACGCACACACAGAGTTATAATGTAATAAAACATTTCAGCAGCAGCTTCAATCACACAGACAGATCTGAACCTGTCCCAGTGGGTGTGGTCTAATATTGTAATGAGCAGCTTGATTGGCAGCTTACTGTCAGAGACTCCGCCTCTCAACCAACTAAATCAGGATCCATGTCATAACACAAGGCAGTGTGCCACTTGCACTTGTTTGTTTGTTTGTTTGTTTGAGTTTCACAGTAAAGTCAGCGTGTTGATGCGAATGTGTGTGTGTTCGTTTTGATTAATGTGTATTTTCTCATCTTCACACCTGTTCATATCTGATGAAGTATACAGTCTGACACACTTCTCCAGGTTGCTAACAGGAGCTTCGCTAGTGGTTTTACAATTATGCTGAAATGTTGTTAAGGATTATTTTCGGGAGCTCCTGTACACACCGGGAGGAAAACAGCACCATCGTCATGATAGCAGATGAGCCAGAAGCCGGAAGCCAAAGTGTCATCTTGTTTATAATGCAGAAGGGTTTGTGCAAGTAGCTGATTACAATCACACAGTAGCTACACTCGCTAGGTTAGCTTTCACTCACTAGGATAGCTTACACTCGCTAGGTTAGCCTCAAGAAAGCTTGCTCGGCCACCTTTCACTCACTAACTCGTTAAATTTAAATTTCAACTCACTCATTAGCTAAGAGTGGCATTTTATTTCACTTACTAGATTATCTTTCCCTTGCTGCCTAAGTTAGCATTCTGTCTATAGCTAGGTTAGCTTTCATGTCCCTTATTAAATTATCTTTCACTTGCAAGCCCATTCATGTTGAACGCAGTTATAAGCTGTGTGGGCGGGGTTAGTGATATCAGCATTGTTTTTCTGACATGAATCATTTTCGAAAATGAATTATTTTCTGTGAGCTAAGAATGAATGTAGTAGGAGTTCTCTAAATGTAATGTCTGTAAGTAGTCATGTGACAACAGTCATGTGATGGTGGTCGTACTGTGGCAGTCAAGTTCGTCGGATCCGTCGGTGCAGTCCTGTTCTCCATTGCAGCGCAGTTTACTGTCGAGACACTGTCCACCGTGACACTGAAACTGCTGCTCCGAGCACACGGGGCAGTTCATCTCATCGCTGTGGTCCGCGCACTCAGCAATGCCGTCACACCGCCATGCCATCGGGATGCAGTCGATCTCACCCGTCGCACACGTGAAATGATCCGCCGAGCATGTGGGCGGGTCTGAGGGACAACAAAAACAAAACAACGATGTTCACTTGTTACGGTACAAAAGCAAATCCTCACCCTTCCTCCAGGGAGTTTCATAAAAATCCCAGTTCTGGTGATATTGTTCTGAAGTAACCTCACGTAAAGTTTAGTGAATTGTAAAAAGTGTTATAAATGTTTAGTATCTAACACTCAACGCTGATAAGCAATGCCTGAGTTTTAGCATTCCCATTCAGTTTGTACATTATATCAATTTAATGATATTTTTACACTGTCATTAATTGTGCCATTTTAGCCCCCTTAGCTCTCTAACTGACATGCAATCATTGTATTTGATAGAATATTAATTACTAATTTTATCAATACAAACTAATAAATAAAACTTCCCCCGTAGTGCCAACAGTAGCCACTAGGGGGAGCTCACAGTTTGAAACATTACCTACCAGTGACGTAATGAAGGGTTTAATGATTAAAGCTATAAATCTCACAATTATTTATTAAATTATGTATTCATTTTTTAAGTGACAATGTGAAATAAATAATATTATGCATAAAATATACATTTTGTTGAAACTTTTTCATGAGTGTGAGAAGGGTGTGGTCAGTGTGTGATGCATGAGTGCTTTTTACACAAACTGCTTTAAAAACTGCATAAATGTTGAAGCAGGGACGGATCGATGGAGTACAGGTTTGAAAGAAAACTTTTAATGTGTAATTATTTGCTCTTTTTAGATGTGCTGAGGATTTTAAAGGATTGTTTAATGTCTTTATTACATATTTTATTATTTTATTGTCTTAAAGCCGTGCACATCAGAGTGCTAATTTATTATTAATGATTTATTTATTTGTTTATCAACACGATTTGGACTGTGTGTGTGTGTTTGAAGCACACCTCCGCAGCTCAACAGGTTCTGCAGCAGCACCAGGTGTATGGGACACGAGCATCGCGGTGTCCCGTCTCCTTTGGCAATGCAGATGTGTGAGCATCCTCCGTTGTCACGGGAACAAGGATGGGCTGCTGAGGAGAGAATCACATTCACTCAGTGTGGAATAAACGACTCCATGATGTGCTGTTATAGACATGTAATAAATGGTGGTGTGATGTGATGGGGTAGAGTCACTGCTAGAACACAGAAGTTGATTATTTTCCTGTAACAGCACGTCCACAAGTGTTTTATTCCTCCTTTATATTTGTACTAACTGTATGTATCAGTCAGCGGTGTGTGCTGTGTGAACCGTACAGAACTCGTCCGTCTCCATGAACTCCACAGCATGAATTCCAGTCAGAGACTGAATCCGTCCCTGAATCCGTGTCCTCCTGTCCCCGCTGCGTTTGTCCACGCGCTCGATCATCTGCTGCTGCTTATCGATCCAGTACAGGTGATCTCCGAGGACGGTCAGACCGATCGGCTGCAGGATGTTGGAGTCCTGGAGTACAATCCGATTGGCTCCTGGAGCAGGAACAAAGAGACAGAATGGACACAAAACAGGAGAATGTCATCATAAGGACATAATGTTTATAAACACTCTTCCAGCATCAGGTGAATGTCAGTTCGATCGTGAGTCAGGATGTAAAGTCGATCCTCAATCCTGCGTTAGGAAGTGTTCGTTTCACAGCAGCTCGGTGTACAGTTCGGCTCTTAAAGCAGATACGCAGAGCCATGGGCTCACTTTCGTTTATAAACGCTTGAGACCTCAAGAATGGCACAGGAATAGTTTTAAGTGTTAACAATAAATCTAATATAGTAATGTTTACGATTAAAGTGATTTATATAGGTAGCGGTCTGAGTGAATGACCTTGACGTCCGTGATGTCACAGCAGGAAGTCTATCGGCCTCATCGCCATTTCCGCTATACTAAAACACAGAGCTAACTGCAACTCCGATCCTCCATTTTGAGCTAATTTATCGCCATGCCACGTAGATGTGTTGCTGGCGGTGCAGCAGCACGACAGAAGGTGGATTTACGTTGCATTCATGGTCCAAGAATGTTCAAACTGCAAAGATTTGGACGCGTTTTGCAAGAAGTTCACGGGCACATTGGGTGCCTACGAAGTGGTCTCTCCTCTGCTCTGCACATTTTACTGAAGACTCGTACGAGACCTCTGATCTGTTGAGGAGCGTTGGCTATAAGCCCGGATTGAAAGAGGGTGCAGTACCAACAATTAAAGGAAAAGAAAACTACAAGAAAAGGAAAGTAAGTTCAGTTGCACCAGTTCTCCCGGAGTGTGAGCCGAGCAGTAATGGCGGAGTACTCCGTATGGAGAAAATGGAGAATGAGTGGAGCAGCTGTCTGATTTCTCCGCTGGATTTGCTCGCCTCAGCAGCAATATCTCACCCTTACGTGGAAGAAGTGAATGAACGGAGAACTGAACAAACAACTGAAAGTCAGACTGTTTCAAAAACAATCCGCCACAAGATCGGCCTTCAGGAAGTGAGAACACAGACGGGTAAGCGCCGACTCTCATTTGGATTTAAAAAAAAAAAACAGCTCATTGTTTCCCTGCATTTAGATTAATCCATGTAACTTGTATTGTGTGTTTAAGTTAGCGGTATGAGATTATTTAATTTGCTTCAGAATGTGATTGTCTCAGTTCATCTGATTATTTAATGAGCCTTTTACGTTTTATCAGTGAAAATGCATGCATGTACTGTATGTTGCATAAGTTATAGCACCCATCCTGTTTTAATGAGAGTCACATGAGACTGTCGGTTCAATTCCATCCAATTCTCTAGACGGCTTTGTTCTCTGGCTTTATTTCGTAAGATGGGGGCCTCTGTGGCCGACGTGTTACTATCGGATTCACTTTCTGATGGTTCGAACTGATACGGTTCTACGTGTTTAGCAGTAGCATGTACACACACTCCAATTTCAGGACTATCACAGTGAGCTGTATTACTGTCTGACGAATCCGAAGAATCTCTAATAAATCCGAACGAAGAGGCCACTGCACCCGCTCTCACCTGCAGAGTCTGGCTTTGGTCTATAGCACCGGTTCCCGCTGTGACGTCACGCACTCAGGGCTGGCTGGCTCAGCGGGGCGGCTCCAATCACAACTTTGCGGTCGATTTTAACTCTCAAAAATATATATTTTTTATTCCCATTTATGCAGCATACAAGAGTGAAGGATGGAGATACTATCCACTCAGAAATTTATTTAAAAATAAAGGTTCTGTGTATCTGCTTTAACTTCACTATTAAACACAGACGTGAGTTCTACTGTCCATTTATTTTACAGTTCGACTTCACTAAGTGTAAGTGATCTCTGATCATGGTCAGTCAGGATCTTTTTCTGATCACGTTTCTCCTGTGAAGTTGTCTGTTCATTTCTGTCCTTCCAGGGTTTAATAATGTGCTGGTCAGTTCTAAACCCAATTCCAGTCATTTCAGCTCAAATCTCCTTTGTTGTTTTCTTTGTTTGATGCAGGACAATAATTTGACCTTCTGAAACACAGGAACAACTTTTCCACAGCTGTGGGATACGTCTTCTGATATGTTTGTGTAAGAAATGAGAAGCAACTCACTCAGTGCGTTTACATGCACATAGAGAGAATCGAATTTCTGCCGTAGCTCGACTGAAATCGAAGTTCTAAAAGTCATGTAAACACCTTAGCTCGGCTGAAATCGAACCGAACTTGATTTCTCGTAATCGAGCTACACGACCTAGATTATGCGATTGTAGCCGAGCTACTTAGTGCATGTAAACCCTATCGAGCTACGTAGTCGAGCTGCTTACTTCAGCACTGCCCCTTCCGGGAGTGACGAGTGACGAGACCACAAGCGGGAAACACGACAGCCTCGGTCGGCATGACAACGAATCATGACAACGGCATGAATCTTTTCTTTTTGTGGCATTGTTTGCACTGTTAAAATTTAGCTCACTTACTGTATCACCAAATACATCTGTACAGCTGTTGCATAGCTGTGAATTGTGTACATAAGTCACTGTATGTGTGTGTGTGTGTGTGTGTGTGTGTGTGTGTGTGTGTGTGTGTGTATATAGATGTCCAACATCTGAAGAATGTCAATAAAAACAAAACAATTGAACTTGTTGTGTGTTTATTAAGACATAAGTTAAATTGTAAGCAAAAAACATATTTTTTTGTAAGCAAAAAATGGACTTTAGAAAAATATACAATTGTGCAAAATAAGTTGTCTTACAAAGCAGTGGTCTGCGCAGGACAGTTTGTAGCCATACAGTCTGTTAGAGCAAGCCGAACAGCTTGAGCACGGAACTTGTGAACACGGAACTAACTTTGTTTATACTCTTGAATAGCTCTTCTTCATGACGACAAGCGGAAGTATACCAACACGATGGGGTGTGTAGCGCCACCTGTGGCTCGGGTGCACAATGTACCTCACACAATAGCTCGATTTCCTTGTGTGCATGTAGGATTGGATTTCTCTGGCACCCTGCTGGGACCCTTAGCTCGATTACCGACAGCAGCTCGATTTGGATGTGCATGTAAACGCACTGACTGCATCAGTTAGAGTTAAAAGAATTGTTGCACCTGAAACACATTAATCACTGCAGTAATTATCCAATCAAACGCTCTGAACTATTTCCTTATTTAAATCCAAATGGTCAGTTTTTGGTCAGGCTGTGTCAGTTTCAAGTCAATTTTATTTGTGTAGTGATATTAACAATAGACATTGTCACAATGTAATTGCAGTGTAAGTGTAATGAAAGTATTAAAATTGTCTTTAGAGGCTCCTGAGTGGTGCAACAGTAAAGTCTTCACCCTATCATCCAGAGATCAGTCCTTCTCAGGGAAGGAGGGGCACAATCTTGGGTGTACATACAGAAGGGGGTAGATAGCGCTCTCCTCCGAGTGTGTTACGCCCCGAACGTTGTATCAGCAGCAGTTTGAAAAGTCATGTGCCTCGGAGGAAGCGAATGATGACCTTCGCTGTCCCTGGTTGGGATTGTGACAGAGGGAGAGCTGTGTGGCGTGTGTGAACTGGTAATGACTAAATTAGGGAGAAAATTATGTTTAGAGAATTAAAAAAATAAACACTTATAACACCTGATAATCCTGATACGGTGATTAAGAAAATCTGAAATCTAGTTCATTTGTCTCTGTTAGTTACAGAGGTACCTGACCCCTGACCTTTGACCTCTGAGTCAGACAAACAGACTGGTGTTGATGTCTGATATAACTGTGTGTGTGTGTGTGTGTGTGTGTGTGTGTGTGTGTGTGTGTGTGTGTGTGTGTATTTGACTCAGCTCCTGGACATCTTTATGACCTAGTTATTGCAGTGTGTGTTTCAGACATCCAGCTGACTTTTCTCATCTCTCTGTTCTGTGTGTTTCTGAAGCTGGTGGCTGAAATGTAAAGATTTCAGAAAGTTTGTGCATCAGAAATGTGTCAGTTAGAGTGAGAGCACTAAATCATCAGTAAAATGTGCAGAGCAGAGGAGAGACCACTTCGTAGGCGCCCAATGTGCCCGTGAACTTCTCACAAAACGCGTCCAAATCTTTGCAGTTTGAACATTCTTGGGCCGTGAACGCAACGTAAATCCACCTTCTGTCGTGTTGCTGCACCGCCAGCAACACATCTACATGGCATGGTGATAAATTAGCTCAAAATGGAGGATCGGAGTTGCAGTCAGCTCTGTGTTTTAGTATAGCGGAAATGGCGATGAGACCGATAGACTTCCTGCTGTGACGTCACGGACGTCAAGGTCATTCACTCAGACCGCTACCTATATAAATCACTTTAATCGTAAACATTACTATATTAGATTTATTGTTAACACTTAAAACTATTCCTGTGCCATTCTTGAGGTCTCAAGCGTTTATAAACGAAAGTGAGGCCATGGCTCTGCGTATCTGCTTTAAGCTCAATTCCCCTCACAGTGGGATGAGAACTCACAGGATTGGGACTAAACAGCTGTGTGTCCAGAAGGACATCACTTGTTAGTGAGATTAATCAGGAGAAAAGGCTTCAGTTTGCTCGGGAACATAAAGATTGGACTCTGAAGAGAAGGAGAAAGGTCATGTGGTCTGAGGAGTCCAGACTGACCCTGTTCCTGAGTGATGGGCGTGTCAGGGTAAGAAGGGAAGCTCATGAAGCTCCGCCCCATCACACATAGTGTTCACTGTCCAAGCCTCTGGAGGCAGCGTGATGATCTGGGGTTGGTTCAGTTGGTCAGGTCGAGACTCAGCAACGTTATGGGGCAATAAAATGAAGTCAGCTGACGACCTGAACGTACTGAATGAGCAGGGTCACATCAGTGGGGTTTAATTTCCTGATGGAACAAAATTAGGGCTCAGAGAGTGAGAGAGTGGTTCAGGGAGCACGAGGAATCATTTACACATGAATTAACCCCCACGGAGTCCCGACCTTAACCCCCTCTGAGAGTCTCTGGGATGCTGGAGAAGATTTTATAGCGAGGTTCCACTCTCCTGTAGTCGAGACGAGATCTTAGAGAAACATTAATGCAGCTCTGGATGGAAATAAATGTTATGACCCTGTAGAAATTTGTTGAAATAATGCTACATTTTCCCCCCTTCCTCTCTTCCCCATATCTTATTCTTTTTATATTTGTATATGTAAATACTTAATTTAATTTATCTAGAAGTTTTTCTCTATTTCTTTTCTCTGTTTGTCTGTAATGATGCTGCTGGAATCTTAATTTCCCTGAGGGAGCTCACTCAGAGGGATCAATAAAGTTCTATCTAATCTAATCTCTCTAATCTACAGAGGATGCATGCTGTAATCAAAGTTAAAGGCGGGACAGGCATGGCCTAAAGGTTAGAGAAACAGCTTTGGGCCCAAAGGTTGCTGGCTTGATTCCCTGGACTGGCAAGAAGATGTTAAATGTATCTGCTAAAGCAATGAAATATTGGAGTGTGGCTTTGCTTTGCCAGACACTGTACTGTGTTTTATGTTTTGCGAATAAATTTATTTTTACATTTTTTAAATTATCTTGAATTTTAGGCGGCACAGTGGTGTAGTGGTTAGCGCTGTCGCCTCACAGCAAGAAGGTCCTGGGTTCGAGCCCCGTGGCCGGCGAGGGCCTTTCTGTGTGGAGTTTGCATGTTCTCCCCGTGTCCGCGTGGGTTTCCTCCGGGTGCTCCGGTTTCCCCCACAGTCCAAAGACATGCAGGTTAGGTTAACTGGTGACTCTAAATTGAGCGTAGGTGTGAATGTGAGTGTGAATGGTTGTCTGTGTCTATGTGTCAGCCCTGTGATGACCTGGCGACTTGTCCAGGGTGAACCCCGCCTTTCGCCCGTAGTCAGCTGGGATAGGATCCAGCTCGCCTGCGACCCTGTAGAACAGGATAAAGCGGCTACAGATGATGGATGGATATGAAAATGTCACGTGATGACGGTGTGACCCTGTAGAGTGAATGTTACTGTTGTAGTTCCTGATAATGACCTCCAGTAGGCGCAGGAACAAGAGAGCTACACTTAATACTGTGCACAGAATGACAAAGAATTCATGGAGTGCCCGCCATAATTATTGGCACTGCTTGTAAAGTTTAGTAAAAAGGATTAGAAAAAAATCCCCCTTTTGGTGAAGTCACTTCATCTCACACTGAAAAAATGAGAAAAATCCAACCTTTAATTGAAATAAATTTATTCAGAGAAAAACAAATCTCTCATCAAGAAATATATTTTTAAAAAAAGACACTTCACCAAAAGGTGGGTTTTTTCTAAACCTTTTTACTAATCATTAAAAGGGGTGCCAATTATTGTAGAGGGCTCTGTAATTTCACCAAATTATTATTAATTACTACATCACTGTCTCAAAAACTAGTGAATATATAAATATATACTCGTAAATTATATATATATATATATATATATATATATATATATATATATATATATATATATATATATATATATATATATGTTTAATGAGGTATACATTTAAAAAAAAACATTTTTACAATTCCAGGGAACTTTTTAAATCCTAGTTCTGTTTATTTTCACATTTTGTCATCTAAAATAATAATAATAATTTTATTATAATATAATTTAAGCTGTTTCCTATTACACAGATTTTTTTTCCCTTCTAATTGCTTAATATTTATTACAAACATTATTACACTATTGCTATTGCACTAATTAATTTATTTATTCATTTATTTATTGAAGTAAATGTAAATAAATCAATGACTTTCTCTTCCGTTGCTCTACGAGTGTGCGGATGGAAATCTCTGTCTCTCTGCTGCATCTGTTTTATTTCCTGACTGACGGCCCGAGAGAGATCACAATCTCAACAGGGGTTATTTACCACGCACAAACACACACACACACACACACACACACACACACACACACACACACACACACACACACAAAACTGCAAATGTAGCTGAAACGAAGCGTCCGTTGCCAAAAGAGCGAGACGAGTTCACATGCAACAGAGCTCACATATCGGCTAATTACAACCAGACACACATACACACTCTCTCAAACACACACACGACTGTCTGGTGATGTATTAATATCCCGTTTTGTATTGGTTTTGCTTCAGTGAGTTTGTGTAATAAAGTGCTATGATGCCACAACGACTGTAACATAAAATACAATTGTCTCTCTCTCACACTGTTCACATATTTTAGTGCATTTTTTTACAGAAAAATCACTGACTAGAGCCTTTTTATGCCAATACAAAGCACTATTTCTGAAAAAACAAGCATACTGTAACCATGACGACACTATTAGCTTGTATCAGCTAACTAACTAACCGAATAAATCACGTACTGGTACCAAAGTCCACGGGCCACTACATCAACACAATCCACTTGTTATCTGTGACATCATGAGACATTTCCTGGGCGGGACCAGGGCTATCAGTGATTCACTGATAGCCCTGGTCCCGCCCATGACCAATCACTGATAACGCTGGTCCCGCCCACGACCAATCACTGATAAACCTGGTCCCGCCCACGACCAATCACTGATAAACCTGGTCCCGCCCACGACCAATCACTGATAAACCTGGTCCCGCCCACGACCAATCACTGATAAACCTGGTCCCGCCCATGACCAATCACTGATAAACCTGGTCCCGCCCACGACCAATCACTGATAAACCTGGTCCCGCCCACGACCAATCACTGATAACCCCGGTCCCGCCCACGACCAATCACTGATAACCCTGGTCCCGCCCACGACCAATCACTGATAACCCTGGTCCCGCCCACGACCAATCACTGATAAACCTGGTCCTGCCCACGACCAATCACTGATAACCCTGTCCCGCCCACAACCAATCACTGATAACGCTGGTCCCGCCCACAGCCAATCACTGATAACGCTGGTCCCGCCCACGACCAATCACTGATAGCCCTGGTCCCGCCCACGACCACTCACTGATAACCCTAGTCCCGCCTACGACCATTCACTGATAACCCTGGTCCCGCCCATGACCAATCACTGATAACCCTGGTCCCGCCCACGACCACTCACTGATAACCCTGGTCCCGCCCACGACCACTCACTGATCACCCTGGTCCCGCCCACAACCACTCACTGATCACCCTGGTCCCGCCCATGACCAATCACTGATAAACCTGGTCCCGCCCACGACCAATCACTGATAACCCTGGTCCTGCCCATGACCACTCACTGATAACCCTGGTCCCGCCCACAATCAATCACTGATAACGCTGGTCCCGCCCACGACCAATCACTGATAACGCTGGTACCGCCCACAACCAATCACTGATAACCCTGGTCCCGCCCAAAGCCAATCACTGATAACGCTGGTCCCGCCCACGACCAATCACTGATAACTCTGGTCCCGCCCATGACCAATCACTGATAACCCTGGTCCCGCCCACGACCACTCACTGATCACCCTGGTCCCGCCCACGACCACTCACTGATAACCCTGGTCCCGCCCACGACCACTCACTGATCACCCTGGTCCCGCCCACGACCAATCACTGATAACCCTGGTCCCGCCCACTACCATTCACTGATAACCCTGGTCCCACCCACAACCAATCACTGATAACGCTGGTCCCGCCCACGACCAATCACTGATAAACCTGGTCCCGCCCACGACCAATCACTACTTATCCAGTTTATTAGCTCCACCGTGACATAGCAGTGCCGTGTTATATCGCCCCCTGCCGGAGGAGAGAGGAAGTGCAGGACGGACTCTGACTCACCGGACAGATCGCTGCTCTCGATGCGTTTCAGGTCGGCATCCACCCAGAACAGCTTGCCCAGTTTGTTATCCAGAGCGAGTGCCACGGGCCGGATCAATCCAGTCGTGAACAGAGACTCGCGTTCCGTCCCGTCTAAAGACGCGCCCTCGATCTTCGCCGAGCGATCCTGCAGTGTGGTGAAATACATGTAGCTGTGGAAAGAAGATTATTCCTCCGGATTACTCTCTCACATTTACCGCCATCTGATTTTATTCACTTTATCACACAATCATGTTCAAATACACCGTAAATAAATCAGTGAGGTGGGGAAGAGTTACTGTTACTGTAACAACCAATGCAGTTGATTATTTTCCTCAAACAGCACATCAGCAAGTGTTTTATTCCTCTTATACCACAGCACTCCCACTAATACAATTCTTTATTTATTAAAGGACAACACATCATACTTTTTATCCGTTTATGGCTACATTTAATGTGATTTAAAGTTCGCTCCTGTTCTCACTGATGTTACGGCAGCTATAAACAGTCGTTCCCTCACCAGACTCTCTTTATTCTCAATAATCGCAGTCTACTCCATCGTGTTCCGGAGAAACTGTAGAGAAGTGTAAACTCCTCTGTCCTGAAGACGTCAGAAAACTTAAAGCTCCAGCTTCACCTCTGACTGTTATACAGTGCTGACACTGGAGACTCCTTACAGAAATATGTTTTTAATCTGTTTACTATCAGTGGCGCGTCTGTTGGACACGCCCCTGTGAATGAGCTGTTACTATAGAAACCATAACGTATTAGAGCGAGTGCATTAATATAAACCTGCACTACTGTTACAGCTGCTGTTAGAGAGAATTAATCAACACCTCCTGACCAATCAGAGTCCAGAACTCAGCACAGTGTGTGTGTGTGTGTGTGTGTGTGTAAATATGTTTTGGTTTGAACTTTTCCAGGTGAATTGCTGAGATGTTAGCGAGCAGGTAA
>NC_083576.1:93930567-93939380 GCF_027579695.1 Neoarius graeffei
AAAGCAAACATCTTTTTTTTTCCAAGAGACCCACACAGACATTAATAATCAGACACAGTGGCTCAGCGAGTGGAAAGGTCAAGGTTTCCTCAGTCACGGCTCAAACATGAGCGCCGGGGTCGCTATACTGCTTTCCCCAGACATTCAGGAGCAGCCAGTAAACATCGCAGAAATAGCACCCGGGAGGATGCAGAGAGTGGACACTGAGCTCCATAAACTCTCCTTTTCCCTGATCAACATCTACGCTCCCAACGTTGGCACAGACCGTATTCAGTTTTTCAGTCGTCTGAATAAAGCCATCTCAGACATTCCCCAGGAAAGGACCATTACTCTAGCTGGTGATTTCAACTGCACATTGAACCACAGCTTAGACCGCAACCACAATGAACCTCATCCTCACTCAGCAGAGACACTCAGAACCGTAATACAGAACCACAGCCTAGTAGATGTGTGGAGGGAAACTCGACCCACAGACAGACAGCACACCTGGCTGAAACACACCTCTGAAAAGATCCGCACAGCAAGACTGGATCGGTTTTACACTCAGAGTTTCAACAGAGGCAGATTCTACAACAGTTACATCCATCCCACTCCACTCTCTGACCATCACTACATCTCTGTCACTGTCACAACCTCACTGAGCATGTTCCGCCAGCATCACGGGCACCTTAACGACAGTTTACTACAGGATCACCTTTTTATTCATGCTTTCACACTCTTCTGGGTTTCTTGGAGAGAGAGAAAATCACAGTATTCATCATTAAGTCAGTGGTGGGACGTTGGTAAAATCCAGATCCAGCTTTTTTGCCAACAATACACCAGGAACAACACCAACGAAATCAAGAGGAAGATCAGCCTTCTTGAAAGAGAAATCCTCAAACTAAGCAGTTCAATAAGCAAAGAAGAGGAAACAACAACAACCACAGAAGAGCTGGAACACAACAAACTTCTCCTGAAACACCTCTATGAAGAAAGAGATCAAGGTGCAATGGTACGAGTGAGGTTCACACAGTTTAATAAAATGGACTCCTCAACTTCTTTCTTCTTCGCACTGGAGAAAAAAATCAGAGGGAAGCGCTACATCAGCCACATAAAACTACCCAGCGGACAAGAAATCACAGACAAAAATAAAATAATCTCACATGCGCTATCGTTCTATGAAGAACTGTACAGCAGCCAGCCATGTGACCCTGATGCCACTGAGGAACTCCTCAGCGGACCACCACAGCTGAGCGAGCATGAGAGGCGTGAACTTGAAGAACCACTCTCACTTAAGGAATTCAGCACGGCCACCCAACAACTGTCAAACGGCAAGTCGCCAGGGCTGGATGGTCTGACCTCTGAGTTCTACAAAACCTTCTGGTCTCTCATCGGCTCAGACCATCACTCGGTCATACAAGAATGCATGGAATCCAAGATCTTACCCCTCAGCCTTAGGAGAGCCATAATCACCTTGATTCCCAAAAAAGGTGACCTCAGGAGCTTAAAGAACTGGCGACCTGTGTCTCTCCTAGGAACTGACTATACATTTTTTTCAAAGACACTAACAAACCGCTTAAAAACATTTCTGGCCACAATAATCCATGAGGACCAATCATATTGCATCCCTGAACGATCAATCTTCAACAACCTTTTCCTAGTACGAGACCTTTTACACCTCACTAGAATTCATAAAGCAAATGTTGGACTCATCTCATTGGACCAAGAAAAGAAAAGGCGTTTGACAGAGTAGACCACAGCTACCTCTTCAAGACCCTTGAAGCCTTTGGTGTTGGAGAACGGTTCATCACATGGATCACACTGCTTTACACTGATGTGCACAGCATGCTAAAAATAAATGGAACGTTAACATGAACTTTCCCCGTGCTCAGAGGTGTTCGACAAGGCTGCAGCCTGTCTGGGCTCCTGTATGCACTGTCCATCGAGCCCCTGCTTAAACACCTGCGAGAAAACCTGCAAGGCTTCTCAGTACTAAGTCCTGACCTGTCTGATATAACCACAGTTAAACTCACAGCATACGCCGATGATGTGACTGTAATAATAAGATCTAATGATGACATTAACCATCTGTGTTCTAGCCTTGAGGTCTTTCAGGAAGCATCATCGGCACGGGTTAACTGGAACAAAACAAACACGCTACTTGTAGGACAATGGCAGGATGAGAGTCCACCTCGACTACCGCAGCAGTGTACATGGAAAAATGAAGGACTACGAATATTGGGAATTTTCCTGGGGACAGAGGAGTACATGCAGAAGAACTGGGATGGACTGGAAGACAAAGTGTTGAAAAAGCTGGACAGATGGAGATGGATTCAACCACAACTGTCTTATAGGGGCGGAGTCTTGGTCTTAAACAACTTGGCTGCTTCACAGCTATGGCACCGCCTGACAGTACTGGATCCACCTCCAGAGCTACTACATCGACTCCAGAAGCGATTTGTGGACTTTGTATGGTACGGTCACCACTGGTTACCAGCCGGTGCACTGAGTTTACCAGTGTGTGAGGGCGGGCAGAGTCTGATCCATCTTCAGTCCAAAGTGAAGGCCATGAGGCTACAAGCAGCCCAGAAACTGCTGTGCGGTCCTGACACTGTACCGTGGGTGAGGTTTGGGCTCTCAGTACTGAGATTTGCAGGCAGGATGGGACTCGACAGGCAGATGTTCTTAATGTCCACTAATGCTACAAAGACTGTGCCTGCCAGAACCTTTTACGGGACCGTCTTTAAAGTCTGGGGCCAGGTTAGAGTGTATCGGAAAGACCATTATGGTCTGGACGAGCCACTCTTTTACAACACCTGGTTCCCTGAACAGACCGTGTCCAACAGCAAGATCACCACCTTTGTGTCTGCAGGAGTGGCGAAAGTAAGAGACATCTTTGATAAGGAAAAGAGAGAGTGGTTGCCAGCATCCCAACTGACCACGAGATCGGGGGCAGATCAGAGAGGATTGTGGGCAACATAATAAAGATGGTGAAAACCCTGTTTCCCACATCACTACAAACCCACATAAATGACTATATAACTGGAGGTCTGGAACAGACGTCCTTTCCGGAACTGTACATAACCCCCCGCGAAGCCCCTGACAAAAACATCACAGGGCAACTGCTCTCATATAAAACAGTCAAAAATATCCCACTTTCAACAGCAACAAAAAAACAACTATACATCTCCGTTTTAAAAAACAAACTTTCCAGAGAACTGAAAGGCAGAACAGACACAAAATGGCGAACACACCTGCCCATATCTCCACCTCAGCCCCCTCATGGAGAGTGCTATACAAGAGCCCACTGCCAAAGCGATCCGGAGACCTACAGTGGCGAGTTCTCCACGCTGCAATGCCAACGAACACCTTCCTGTTCAAGTGTAACCTCGCCAGCTCTTCCCTCTGCAACTTCTGTGGGCTACCAGACACCGTGTTCCACTGCTTCAGCGACTGCCACCGACTGGACCCCGTCTTCAACACACTGGAGAGAACCATCAGTAAGCTTGGAGCACCCTTCTTTTCATCCACATTGTAGGTATCATGCCGCCATCTTGTGTCAGAACTACAATTCCCAGTCCACTTCCGTGTGACCTACGTCACGCGTGGGCGGGATCATCTACGTCATCATACAAGGAAACATAAAACAATGGGACAACGCTTCCATCTTTGTCTCTCACGTCTGGCTTCCGATGAATCTGGACGTATAAAGAGGCGCGCTCTCCACCCCAAAAAGACGTCTTCTTTCTTGCAAGATCCATCACTCAGCGCGATTTTCTTACCCTTGGCAAAGGTAAACTCTAGAGTCGCGCGATCTTTAAACTCAACCTGAGTTACAACCGGTTTACTTGCATTAGAAGTGACGTCACGACTGCAGCCCAGGCAGTTAAAAGTTAAGAAGCGATTGAATCCTTTTTAACTCAAAAGCGCTGTGCATCTTATTCTGATCAGAGACTTTTCCTCACGAACGCTGAGGTTCGGACCAAGAATCCTCTGCTTTCCACGGGAACCACCCAAGTGCTCCGCTGGACCCGAAAGTTTTCTGCGCCTCCATCACGAGCGGCTCACGTGCTCCCACGGCGAGGCCCGAGACTACACCGGCGAATAGTTCTTCATATCTTGCTAAAGGCAGGATTAAGTAAGATTTTGGCATTTGGGCATAATTAGGATAGTCTTAGGAATTTGCTTATATTTGAAATAGTGTGAATTTAAACCCAGGTTTATCTGTTACACTGTTAGACACGCAGCGTGTTGATTTATTTTGGTTCTATGTTCTCTCAATTGTTTAATAGATAGGCTGCGCATGCTTCTCTCTCTCTTATTCTTACTAACATTATAATTTCATTATTATACATCTTGATCTCATTAAGATTTCAGTGGATTCAGTATGGTTATGAGCTAGTGGGTTAGCTACAGCTTCCCTTTTGTCTGCTTAGCAACACAAAGCTAATCAAGGCCTACCATGTGCTCAGCAGGCCATCAGGCCTGATAAACCACACCTCAGCTAGAAATCCACAAGCCAGCTTTTAGTTAGCTACGGCTAATACCCTTGTCTTTAGCAACACGTGCTCAGTAGGCCTCACCAGGCCTAACAAACACACTTTAGCTAGGCCATAGGGCCTTTAGCAAACTCACACTAGCAACACAAGGCTAAACACAGAGCTAATCCTTTGTTCTGTTTAGATAACATTCTTTTGTTTAGCTACCAACAAGCTAGGCCTCCACCACGTGTAGTTAACTACACGAGGCTAAACACATGGTCAAGTCCTTCTCTCACACACACACACACCTCACTGCTTGTATATATTGATTTTTTTTTATCTTTGTATAATAGTCATTTATTAAACAAACTGTGTTTATTTGTGAACAACAATATCTGAAGTCCCCAATCTTCTCAAAGAATTCAAAAAGGGTGCGTATGTTATGTAATATGGTAAGTGATCGTAATAATTTGGAAATATACCATAATTTAGCTGTTTGGTAATTTATTATTAAGCACCAGGATTAATGGTATGATTCCCTAAATGATTCCCTAAACGATTCATTGAACGATTCACTAAATGATTCACTGAATGAGACTGATTCTATGGTATGATTCAATTCAAACGAGTCAAATTAAACGATTCAATGGGATTGATTCATTTTAATTATTAACCTTCAAATTTAATGAGACTGATTTAACGAGATTGATCACTTAATATCAATAATTAACTGATTGCACCCACAACATTCATCCTCGGATGCAAATATTCCAGCTCACGCCGAGAGCTCTGTACCCTGGTGAACTTTCTGACAGAACAGGCAAAAGCAGTGATCTGGAAACCGTACAGACTAAAGACTGAAGGAAAAGACATGAACACTGAACTTCTTTAAAGCACTGATAGAATCACACATTAAACAAGAGCACTAATTCCACAGACTCAACAGGAACACAGAAACCTTCAAAAAATAAACTGGTGTGCAAAGGACTGGCCTCCACAGGGGACGATGACAAACTGGATATTCACTGGTGATCAGTGACCTTTAATATAATAATATAATCCTTTTTCACGCTGTAAATATGTAAATCATTTTCTTTTAACTATCACAGTTGTAAATAAAGATCACATAAAAGTCAAAGTCTCTCTGTCTCTCCCCCCTTCTCTCTCTCTGTATCTCTCTCTCTCTGTATCTCTCTCTCTCTGTATCTCTCTCTCTGTATCCCCCCTCTCCCGCTCCCTCTCTGTCTCTCCCCCTTCTCTCTCTCTGTATCTCTCTCTCTCTGTATCTCTGTCTCTCTGTATCTCTCTCTCTCTCTCTCTCTGTATCTCTCTCTCTCTCTGTATCTCTCTCTCTGTATCCCTCTCTCTCTCTGTATCTCTCTCTCTGTATCTCTCTCTCTCTGTATCTCTCTCTGTATCTCTCTCTGTATCCCTCTTTCTCTCTCTCTGTATCTCTCTCTCTGTATCTCTCTCTCTGTATCTCTCTCTCTCTGTATCCCCCTCTCCCGCTCCCTCTCTCTGTCTCTCCCCCTTCTCTCTCTCTGTATCTCTCTCTCTCTCTCTGTATCTCTCTCTCTGTATCTCTCTCTCTGTATCTCTCTCTCTCTCTCTCTCTCTCTGTATCTCTCTCTCTCTGTATCTCTCTCTCTGTATCTCTCTCTCTGTATCCCCCTCTCCCGCTCCCTCTCTCTGTCTCTCCCCCTTCTCTCTCTCTGTATCTCTCTCTCTGTATCTCTCTCTCTGTATCTCTCTCTCTATCCCTCTTTCTCTCTCTCAGGACTAGAACACAGGTTCTCACTGCAATACTAGAAAGTTCTATGTGACACAGTGGTGCTCTGACAGCTGTAGTGGTGAGTTCAGAAGTGCTAGAACAGTGTGTGTGTGTGTGTGTGTGTGTGTGTGTGTGTGTGTGTGTGTGTGTGTGTGGAACCAGAGCCTTAAACCACAGGAATGTGTTCTGGCTGTTGGAGGGAGTGTCTTCTCTCTTACAGACACACACCAGGGCCATGGCGTGTTAAAACATGCGGCCACACACACACACACACACTCTTGCGTACGGAATCATGGCCTGGAGGAACGAGTGTGTCTTCTAGAGAGATATGAAGATAGAAAGTCATTAAGTGTGTGTGATTACATAACCACTAAAGTCCTGAAACTGCGTGAAGTAACAAGTTTAAACTCCTGCAGCAGGTTTACACACACACACACACACACACACACACAGAAACCGTACATCTGTAAACTTTACGAAATTTACTTTTTAAGCAAATGAGTAGAGAGAAAATTAAATAAATTACATCGTGATGATTTCTTCAAACACAACAGTGTGATTTAGTGAAATCTATAAACAGGAGCCATACAGAACATTCCAAAAAAGAAAGAAAGAAAGAAAGAAAGAAAGAAAGAAAGAAAGAAAGAAAGAAAGAAAGAAAGAAAGAAGATAAAAATTAAACAAAGAATGAAAAGAAGAACAGACAGTCAGATAAAGGAAGGAAGATAAGATCAAAACAAATAAAGACAAAGAAAGAAAGAAATCAAAGGAATAAAGGGAAGAAAACTGTGCGCTGACTGACGTGACAAAGTTTCCAAATAACATTCGCGTTTTATAGACAGGAGGCGGCGCACCCATTAAGAGGTAAAGTGGGTGGGGCGAGTGATGTGGAAAGCTGAGTATAGCTTTATGCAAATGAGACATGAAGTGAAGTGGCAACAGCCAGCAGTGGTGAGGGAAAGTGCTACGTATCTGTAGCTCACTGTTTTATAGGCAGGCGCGACCAGGTTCGCCATAACAACTGTCCATCACTTAAGAAAGCACCGCCCATTAGAGCTGTACAGGAAGTAAAACATAAATAACATGCTCACCCATTAGCCGGATCCAGCGCTAGCGAACGAGGGTTATCCAGGTCTTTGCACACCAGAACCTGGCGGTACTGACCATCCAGACGGGCCACCTCGATCCGGTTGGTTCCGGTGTCGGCCCAGTAGATGTTCCTGCCCATCCAGTCCACTGCCATTCCCTCGGGATAATCCAGACCAAACTCGATCACTGCCTCCACACCGCTGCCATTCATAAACGCACGGCTAATCGTCTGTGACACAGAACAAATCGAGTTCAGCTGCAGGAACCAGCTAGCAGTTAGCATCAGTTAGCATCAACGTCTGCTGCGAAAGCAACATTACAGAAAGTCAAACAGTTAGCATGTCTTGCGAAAGCTGAACACCTCACAGAAATCACAACCCTACAGTGCTAACATTACTCAAAAACTGAAGTTATGGCCATCGTTTTTTCCACTTGATAAACTAAGAAAGGATACAGTTAGCATTCTGAGGTTGAGACTACTGCATTAAAACACCTAAACTGCGCCACTCACATGTGAGTGCATGCTAATGTTGTTAGTGTTAACATCAGAACAACAAAATCCTCTGTAGAGTTAGTAAATTATGTAGTGAATATAAGAACGTGCCTTGGTGCTAACGTCAGTCCAGAAGATTCGGTTCTCTGCGACGTCGAAGTCGAGTGCCGAGGCCTCTTTAATGCCGCTGAGTGGGATGGCGACATCGTTGCTGTTGGTTCCCAATGAGATGCTGCGGATGTCTGCGCGGTTAGTGAAGAGCAGGAACGCTTCAGGAATGACACACGTGCGCAGATCACTGAGGAGCTCCAGACCCATCGGACACGCGCACGTGATACCACGCGGCCCATTGAAACACAAGTGACTGCAGCCACCATTGGACTCGGTACAGCCGTTAGTGCCTAAACACACACACGCACACAAGCGTCACTAAGGTAAATGAATCAGTTTCACTGCACTGAGTCAATTCTTTTTCAGTTGATGTCAACAGGTTTTTCTATTCTAAATTCTGCTTGAATCAGTGAATCTGTTGATTCAGCTAATTAGGGTTTGAATCAGTGAATCTTTCCATCATGAACCAGGTCACTCCCCTGTGGTTCAATGAGTCAAAGTTTGAATCAGTGATTCTTTTGGTCATGACTCACAGCCACTCCTCTCTCATTCAGGCTACATCCACACGACAACAGCAACGAGATGTTATTTAAAAAAATATCGCGTCCAAATGGGCAACGATCAGTAAAATATCAGGTCCATATGGCAACACAACGCTTGCTGAAAACGATGCAATACACATGCCACACCTCTAGGGGTGCTGTAAGACGGTCCCTTCGGAGACACCAGAACAATAGAAGAAGTAAGGACGCATGCGCATAAACTATTATGCGCGAGACTTCAAAAATCTGTTCGTAAAATGACATTATAATGACCAAATACAATGAAAAGTATTTTTCCAGTCTCACCTGTGAAAGGTAATCCCATGTGATCTCGTTTGGACGGTAAA
>NC_083576.1:93939880-93952380 GCF_027579695.1 Neoarius graeffei
ACCTGGTCTGCAGGTTTTGCCATCCTCGCGCAGTTTGACGCCAGTGGGACAGGAGCAGCTGTAGTACGGTGGTGAGGGCGAGAGCAGACACAGGTGAGAACATCCTCCATTTCTGTCGCTGCAGGGCGTGTGGACTGAGGACCAGGAGGAAACACTCTGTTAAAACACACCTGGATCACGTGTGTGTGTGTGTGTGTGTGTGTGTGCGTTACCCATAATGCACTACACACAAGTATTAAGTATGTTTTTAAATAATATATAAAATGTAAATATGAACCTCTGCTGTCTGGAACACAGAGCTGGAGGTCACATGGGTTTAGTTGATTCTAATGAGCACTAATATCACATGTTAACTGCTAATTAGCTCATTAGCTAGCAGGCTAATTACCTCAGTATCTATGTGTTTCAAACAACATAATATCTGGACACAGCAAAATCTCTGGGATAATAACATACATGTCAACCTATACGGAATGTCTGTATTTTATACGGATTTGATTCAATAAACGTAGTATACGGGCGTACAAATAAAGTTATATGGATTCTTTAAAAAAACTTCAATATTTATTTAGAGCTATAATCAATTCCCACGATGATAAAAGAACGCATAACATTTACCAAAGTACTGTACACCACAGACAGCACAGACAGCCAGTAAAGAGTCTTATGAAATCGCGCGTTATCTTGTGGTAGCGAGACTTCGTTCCACTTTTGATCATGCGCACACCACATTGCGAGAATCCCGCCACCTGAGCGACTTTCAATAGCGACTGAAAAGATTCTGAATGGGCACTCCGGCAAAGAAATTCAAAACACAATACAGCGGTAGGTTTCTCCCTGAATGGAAGGACCTTTTCAATGGCATAATCCAACCGGCAGCCTCCAAAAACGAAGAATACGCACACTGCACACTGTGTGCGCGTGACATCAAAGTTGCAGCATCAGGAGTGTATGATGTGAAAGAACATTTCAAATCGAAACTGCATCAGCGGAATGCAAGCCAAAGGCAAAATCAGCTACTGATGACAGTATTTGCGCGCTCAAAAACTGATCTGCCAACAACTGGAAAAGACAGAAAACACAAGGTAGTGGGCGTTTTAGCTCAAGTTAGGCAGTGCTCTGTTTACCCCACAGTAATGCTGACTGCAGGGGCGCAGATAGGATTTTTGAACTGGGGGAGACTGAGCTGTCAGCAAATGATTCCATTTTGTGTAAATGTATATATGTACTGAAGCTTCAATATACATTAGAATTGTGAGTTTTCTAACTGAATGAACATTGGTAGACAAAGGCCTACCTGGTCAACACTAGCCATACATGATCAAATTGTTATTTGTCTGGTATGTTAATCACGAGGGCGGCACGGTGGTGTAGTGGTTAGCGCTGTCACCTCACAGCAAGAAGGTTCTGGGTTCGAGCCCCGTGGCCGGCGAGGGCCTTTCTGTGCGGAGTTTGCATGTTCTCCCCGTGTCCGCGTGGGTTTCCTCCGGGTGCTCCGGTTTCCCCCACAGTCCAAAGACATGCAGGTTAGGTTAACTGGTGACTCTAAATTGAGCGTAGGTGTGAATGTGAGTGTGAATGGTTGTCTGTGTCTATGTGTCAGCCCTGTGATGACCTGGCGACTTGTCCAGGGTGAACCCCGCCTTTCGCCTGTAGTCAGCTGGGATAGGCTCCAGCTCGCCTGCGACCCTGTAGAACAGGATAAAGCGGCTACAGATGATGAGATGAGATGTTAATCACGCTCCAAAACTTCATGTCTTCTGCATGTTTTATTTAAACATTTGCTGATCTCAGCAGGATGAAGAATCTCATCACAGAAACTTTAATTGTAACTTCTAACAAAAAGGGAAATGTCCAAAAATTAATAACAAAATAAAATTGAAATGATTCACACTCGTGCCTTCATGTAAATGATTAGAAACATAAAATGTGTATGAAAACAGAAGTATAAACGCTTGAACAACAGATTCACACAAATAAAAATAAAAAGTATTTTTTCCAATAAACAAAATTGATAGAAAAAAAATTCCCTCTGCAGCCAAACAAATTTACCGTCTCGAAGCAGACTCAATAGGTCCCAAAAACATCTCTCCGCCGCTTCCCAGTTTAAAAACTGGGACATCATGGAACATGGAATTTTAAAAAAATGGACAGTTAATGAAATGAAACGAAAACCCCAACGTTTATGCTGGTAGATGCTGGATTTCAATGCTTTTCCGACTCCAAACTTCCAACTTACGAGTACAACTGAACGCACCATTAGTCATAGCAGAAACACCGTTGCTATCAAATGGATGAGCTGTGCAGTGTTATTAACCGAGAATTACGTGGAAAATTGAACACCTTGCTTTCCCAACTCTGCAAGGATCTGCTCCAGCCTTTTCCCTTCTTGAATCGGTGTAATGTGGATTGATCACAGACAAGGCTACTGCTGCTGCCATTTCAACTTTGTGCTGCAATGTAAGTTAGTCTAACTAACGGAACATTAATCCTCACTTTTTCTACCTATGTTTGGCGCCTTATGTAGGGACGGTGGGGGGGGGGACAGATAGGGGTCACTATAAATCTGGGGGGGACATGTCCCCCCCGTCCCCAGTGCCATCTGCGCCCTTGGCTGACTGTGAGAGAGTTTTCTCTCAAGTCAGGAAGATACACACAGAGAGCAGAAAGAACCTGAATGCAGACACACTGACCTGCCTACTGCAGTGTGAGATCAACACAGCTAGACACTTGCTGTGACGTGCAGCCTCGTGAGGTATTGGTGCAGAGCGCTAAAAAAGCTGTCATGGAGTACAATTCAGAACATTAGAGTGACACTTTGTGTTTTTGTCGAACATTGGAGCTTTGTGTTCATTCTGAAGGTTTATTGTTATTAATATTGAATAAAAAGTAACTGGGATATATCATTGTTAATTATCATTCAAATTTTAGGTAAATTATTTTAATTTGCATCTTATAAGGATTTTATAAGGGAAATACGGATTTTGGAGGTTGGTTATACAGGTTTGATTGACCAAAGGTTGACATGTATGTAATAATAATAATAATAAGAAGAAGAAGAAGAAAGATGAGAAGAAAGTAACTAACCCAATGTTAGCCAGTTGAAACTTTCATGAATAGAATTCTTTACTTTTTATCCAAAATAAAGACTTTTGTTCCCAGAACCTCCAGCTAGCATCAGCAGTCAACAGGCTCTCATGTTAGCTAATGTTAGCTGCTCGGCTAACACTAGCAGTAAAGATCATGGACTTATGGATTCATCAACATGATTAAAGTTCTGTCAGAAATCCTGTCAGTTTGGCTAATTATTAGCGAGCTGGCAAATGCTGGCAGTAAATGACTTTAAAATCCTCTCAGATTTTAAACTCAGCAAAAGTTAAATAAAGACTCTAAACATGTATAAATATTATTTAAACTTCTTGACAGTTTAACTAATCTTTCTAGCTGGTTAAAATTAAATTACCAACAAAGATTATGAGCATGATTTTAAAATCCCCTCAGATTACCAAAAGTTAGCTAGTTATCATCTTTAAAAGTGAAGATTAGAGACATTCTCACATTGTGACTTTAAATTCCTGTCAGAAATCCTGTCAGTTTCGCTTATTTTAGCAAGCCGGCTAACATCAGCAGCAAAGATTATAAAAATTCATGAAATATGACGAATAATTCACTCAGAAATCCTGTCAGGTGAGTTACTGCTAGCGAGCACGCTAACGGAACAGCCTTCTTCCTACAGACCTCTACAGGATTCGGAGACACACCCACATTTCCATATATGGAATGATACCCAGTTTACTTCAGGAGAAACAAGATGGCTGTGTATCTGAGCTGTGTGTGTGCGTAATAAACACTCACTGTAAGGCTGTCTCTTCTGTCCCAGCACCTGGATGTCCATGGGTGAGTAGATGCCGTTGAGGATTTCTCTCCGGTTGTTACCCGTGTGTTTGTTGCAGGCGTGAATTGAGCGAGTTTGCCAGTCCGTCCAGTACAGCGTCTCGTCAAAGAGTGTGAGGGCAAACGGGTGTGTGAGCGTCCCTTCCACCACCGTCTCTCTAAAAACAACAACAACATCATCATCATCATTCAGTGCTTTCCTGAAGTGTGCGGTGTTCTTGTGTCTCGCTATCGCAGGCCATCAACGCATTTATTTCTGATTGATAAACACTCTCATCATCACTGGACTTCCCCTCGTAGGGCTGGACGATATGACAATCATTTTATATTGCAATATTTGAGGACATTTCTGTGATATATGACATGAATCATGATGCTCAGGTTCACTAACAAACTGCAAAAATTCAAAAATGCACTGCATTAAAAACAACTGGATAGTGGAGTCCAATAATATTTTTATTAAACGTCTACAAAAAAGTAACTATAATGTTGAAAAAGGAGGAAAAGTCGAATATTTTATTATTGTAAAGATCCAATATTTTAATACCTGCTTTCACACTGAGTTTACATAAATAAATAAATCAATAAATAAATAAATAAAGTGCTTTTATAAAATCTGTAACAATGCTAACATTTTTATGATGAAACTAAGACTTTATGAAAATGAACACTTGATGATTTAAAACAGTAGAATCTTTAATTTCATAAAATCGGTGAAATTTAGTTGCGTCTGAAATGTGGTGATTGTGATATCTGTTTATTTCTGTAATATCTCACAAAATATCAGGCCATTCTGTGGCTGGGAAGTTATTTAATTTGAGGGGATTAAAGCAAATAATGTGCATGAAATCGCTCGCTTGGCGCAGTCAAGCAGACAGAGGAAGTCCGTGTGCGCATGCGCAGGTTCACCTTCTTCTTCTTCTTCTTTTGGGTTTTACGGCAGCTGGCATCCACAGTGTTGCATTACTGCCATCTACAGGTTTCCCTTTGAGCGTGCACTGACAGTTCCATCATTCTGTCGCTAAACGAACAGCTGATCACACCGAGGTGCTCGCTGAGCGCCCATATTTATTAGTTTGGTCCTGCGTTTCCTTTCCTTCGTATATAACATAACGTCTTTTCTTCTCGCTTTCTTTCCGTTACTGTAGTCGCTCTTTCACGTTTCATTCACACACTCACGTCCTCCATTTTTCTCTCCTGTTTCAAATTTGTATCCCACAATGCCTTGCGTGAACGGGGAAAGCCCACCACGTGATGCATGACATAGTATCTTGAATTGGGTCATGGTGAAGCAGGAAAAAATAGCCGAGAATTTAGGGCCACGTGGAGATAAATTCATTAATTGTTCTATTTAAAAAACCCTAATAAAATTGGAAGTCTGTGATTCGAATTCAGTAGCTTTCGGTCACTAAACAAAAATAATTGGGTGTCGGGGAAAATTATTTTTATGACCTACATTTGAAAAATCTGAAAGTCAGTACAGCTTTAACATTAAATGTGCTGCTTCCAATCAGAGTATGTAACTGTTTTTAAAAATGTAAAAAAAAAATCTAAAAAGATGTCACGATATACAATAATCACATCACCACATCATCACATGGCTCCGCCCTCAGGTCTAATATTCGCTAATTTACACTTTTAAAATGTCACAGTCACTAACTGACTCTTAGGCTACGTTCACACTGCAGGCTTAAGTGACTCAAATCCGATCTTTTCGCCCATATGTGACCTGTATCCGATCTTTTATTGACAATATGAACGACACAGATCCGATTTTTTCAAATCTGACCCAGGCCGTTTGGATATGTGGTCCTAATTCCGATTCCTATCCGCTCTTTTCATATGCAACTTCAGTCTGAACCGCCAGGTCGCATTCATCCGACTTACACGTCATCAACAAGCCACAAACGTCACTATTCTGCGCTGAAGTAGGCGGCGGGTCTCTCGAAAAAAGTTACAACAACATGGCGCATAATCACGGGCGCAGATAGAGGGTGGGACTCGTCCCACCCAGATTTAAATTCACCTCGTTCGGTCCCCCCCACTTATAGGGAGGAAAAAACGTCTATGCTGTCTTTCTTTGCATAAGGCAAACCTCACGGAAAAATCAAAAGACTAATTACCATTCGGTTTATTGAGGTGCACGGCAGTGTATACATAGTTGCAACAACTCGCATAAAACAAAACAAAGACTGATATTCGGTTGGTTGAGCTGCGCAGACTGCACAGGTTGCGAGCTCGAGCTTGGTTGCTATGGTAACCCACAACAAGTTTGACAGGCATATCGGGGTTGGGGTTGGTTTGCTGGCAGCTTTGTCCCCCCCAGTTCAAAAAACGTATCTGCGCCCCTGCGCATGACATCAATGCGAGGGACGCTTCGGGCTGTGAAGGTTCTGAATCTTCTCAATGGAAGGACGCAGAGGTTAGGGAGCTGATTTCCATTTGGGGGGATGCAGCTATTCAAGCTAGATTGGATGGGTCATACCGCAACCGGGCGGTTTTACTTCCGTAAACACTGGCCATGCTCACTGCGTGTGACGTCGTCGTATCCTGCAGTGCGCATGCGGAACACTTTTAGGTCGCTTTTCGTTCATACTGAGGATCACATACAAGTCGCATATATTTGTTAATGTGAACGACCTCACAAAAAAAACGGATTTCACAAAAAAATCGGAATTGAGCATTAAGCCTTGCAGTGTGAACGTAGCGTTGCTGTGATGTTTGGTTTCTACAAACAAATGGAGAAATAAGCAAAACTAAAACCCAACATTTCCATAAATTCAAAATTCACAAAGCCAAAGTTTGGTACACACATGATGTGAGGGTCTCGAGCAGCGATTCCCAAACCAGTGCTCACTTTGTTGGTGAAAAAACCTCACTCACAGTATCTCCCTTTTTGTCGTTAGAATGTATTTTATAAATGACTGATAAACTCACGCTGTTCCTGTGAAATGATCCTGAGAGTGATTCTCCCCGGGGGACGTGACGATATAATATCGATATCATCATCAATTATGTCGCAGTAAGCTTTTCTGAGAAATAACGCATATCATGACACATTTTATATCTTACTTCTCTCCATTTCAGACTTAACTGTTTTGTAAATAAAAATAATTTTTTAAATATAAAAAGGACAATAAATGTAAGATTAGATAAATCAGCAAACTTTACTGATTTGTTGGCAGTTTGTGAGCAAAATTAAAGATTGTGATAAACATCACGTACCATAGCAATGCCCCAGAGAATCCTGATACGATATTTTTGTCACATCACTCAGCCCTACCGCGAGTCACAATCAACCGAGTTCCATTTAAACAAAGAGTTTACGTGATTTTAACATCCTTCAGTGTCCTGTAGGACAAATAAAGAGAGGCAAATCTGTCCATCTGTCTCCACGTCTCGTCCCTCAACAACACTGACGGTTTTATAAAGAGGAAATCTCCAAACACTCTGACAGGGCGCTCGCAGGGTACCAGGCCAAGTCAAGTTCACAAGACATTACACAATGACACATGGTACTTTTTATCTCGTTATAGTTACACTGTGAAGCATTAAAACCCCTCGGATGGAAATCTAACGACCGGACACCATGTTTTTATTTGCTCCTTTAATAAAACGGCTGTTTGGGATTTTATCTCAGTTTAATCCGTGATTGTCCAAGTTTTTTCAGGTTTGTATCTTTAAAGGAAAAGTGTAGATTATTTTTACCTGACCTCTTTAACCAGCTCATAGATGTCGGGTCTACTTTCATCATTTTTATATTTTTAGATTTACGGTTAATTTAAAAACAATTATAGACTTTAATTAAAGTGATTTATAATAAATACTTTGAAAAGATTCTGACTCATAATAAAAACACACTCTCCAAATAAAGCTCAGTAAAATCTCTGTCCTTGTCTGCGCTTGTATTTTTAGTGAGCTAAGTGTAATTCAGCAAATCTCGATAACAAATCATTTCAAATTATCCAAACATTTTCTCAACCTTTTCAATTTATGGGTCTTTTGGTTCCCAGAACATTTAATCTGCCAAATTCTTTTTCTAAAACACATCTATAAACGTTACTACAACGCTGCTGCTGCTGTTTTATATCTCTGGGTGTTGTGTGAGAACGTTCTCAGAACATTGTGAGTTCGGATTGGGACGAGACGCGGTTAGATCTTTATCCCGTTAGCAGCAGTGCTGTACAGATAGACAGAGAATCACTCATCAATCACACGCTCCGAGGGAACCTGCACGTCATACATCACCGGGGTTTTAACAGAGTGTAAATAAAGCAGCTGTCCAGAGGAGTGCAGGGAGAAAAAACTTAATTACATCCAGATTTCTCACAGCTCTTGACGTAAATGGGCGTTCGGGTGGCGGCAGGTTCGTTTGAAGTGAACTACAGCGCTGTAAAGGCCGTCATTAATCAGAGGTGTCCGGAACCACAGACATGAAGGAGAGCCGATGGGCTGCGAAAGGCTTTGTTTTACAAACGGCACAAAGTGGGGAGAAAAAAAAGAACAAATACAGAACAGAAAAGGGGCAGAATCAGAGCGAGGAGAAATACAGGAGAAATGATAAACAAACGGAGTAAAGGGGCAGAAAAGAACCGAACAGAGTGGAGAGGAAGCCAGAAAAAAGACGCAGAACAGAGAACAGTGTGTGCAACATGATTATTATTATTATTATTATGTAGAGATGAGTGTGTATGTGAGTAAAGTGAGTGTCAGTATCTAATTCCTGCTGTAACGTCTCTTGATAACAGCACGAGTCCACCTGCGCCTCAGGGCTGAATAATACCCAGAATGCCTAGCAGGGTTGGGTTACAGGGTTTAAAGGAAGAGGTGGAAGGAGTGTGTGTGTGTGTGTGTGTGTGCGTGCGTGTGTGTGTGTGTCGCACCGTGCAGTGCCATCCAGGTTGGCTTTGTGGATGAAGCTGAGTTTGGCGTCGGCCCAGTACAGCTTCTGCTCATCCAGATCGATGGTCAGTCCGTTGGGCCAATAAATATCCTCCTGTATAATCACCATCCTGCTGCTGCCGTCCATCCCTGAGCGCTCGATCCTCGGCTCCTCACCCCAATCCGTCCAGTACATGTACCTACACACACACACACACACACACAATTAAACACATCCATCTTCTAAGTCAGGAATTAAGAAGTAAATGTTCCAAAGTGAAGTGTTTTATTCCTCTAACACCACAGCAATTTACTGACAATTATTAATTTCTAATTTTATTAAAGAGCCATAAGTCGTAGTTTTATGTTTATGCATTTCATACAGAACAGAACAAAATCAAACAGAATGTAATGCATTAGAAAGAAATGGAATAAAATTATTGTCCTTAAAAACAATGGAATGAGGTACGGAATCAAAAAACAAGTTTCACAATTTTTTGGGTGAAAAGTTAAAAAATAAAAAAACTAAATAAATATCACTCTGTGCTTTTAAACAATGTGACTCAATTTTTTCTGAATAGTTTGTAAAATAAAACTGTACTGGGGTCAGTGAGGTCAGTGGAGGGCGTGTCCTTGTCGAGAACGGCTCAAAGCAGGACATGAGAACAAGAGGGCATGTCCTAATTTGCATATTCATGGTTTAATATTACATTAAAAACATATGAACTCCTGTATTATGACGCACAGATCCCCAGAGCCACGCTGTGTGTGTTTACGTCAATCACATCAAACACAAACAGTGAAAATCGTCTCACTGATCTTTTGATCTTTGTTTTCACAGTTTACTATTTAAATAAAGTCTGTGATATTTACTTTATGGACATTTTGCTCACGAACGGTGTACAGTCTCTGTCTGATCACTCGCTACAAAACTCAGTGTTTAAAAAACCGACTGCTTATTAAAGCAGGTTCAAGTGATTTGGATGACTAAACACACACACACACACACACACACGGATGAAGTGTGTGTCTCAGTATTTTAAGTGTTTACTGGAAGAGATTGGAGGTTAAAGCAACACAATCTCACTGCTAGACTAAACAAGAGTTTCAAAAGCTTTAAAAGTGAGATGCATTTGCACCTAAACACACACACACACATTTTCTTTCTCTGGAGGCTGAAGGAATGAGGAAAGCTTCAGTGTGTGTGTGTGTGTGTGTGTGAGACAGAGAGACAGAAAGACTATGAGTTGTGTTTTGGTTTGCAATAATCTGATCAAATGGAAGCCAGATGTGTGAAATCCGAACACATTTAACGTGAAGACAGTTAAAGGCCAGACTGAGCGTCGATACACACTTCAGCACTTTAAAAGTGTGTATTGTGTGTATTGTGTGGATCTGGACATCGGTGTTTGGAGAACAGAAAATCCCGCGACCCAGTGTTTACACACATTTGTGTCCTCACATTACTGTTTGCCTTGCGATCTCATTTCACAAACAAAACATGCAAATAAGCAAATTTACCAGTTAAATCATTCAAATGGCAAAGTCACGGCAGAGTCTGATCTCTCAGAAACACAGAAACACGCAGAGTTAACTCGGACCTCAGCGTTTTTACATTCACACCTTTACCCCAGTGAACTCCGAGACTCCGGGTCTGTGCGAGGAAACTGTTTCCTGTGAACTTTCAGAGGAAATCTCTCTCCTCCATCAGCCACAGCGCCGCTAACGTAAACACTCATCAACCTCTCGCGTTATTAACACGTTTTTATCTCAGCGCAGTGTTTATCACACACGTTACACACCAGAGGAACAAAACAAGCACCCACAGTTAAAGGAATAAAAAAACACCAAACAAAGAGGTATTTATGAGAATAAATTGTGAACACACGTGTTCAGTAAATAATCTGTTACAGCCGTGATGTGATTGGACTGTGATGTGATTGGATTGTGATGTGATTGGACTGTGGTGTGATTGGATTGTGATGTGACTGGATTGTGATGTGATTGGGCCGTGATGTGATTGGACTATGGTGTGATTGGATTGTGATGTGATTGGATTGTGATGTGATTGGATTGTGATGTGATTGGGCCGTGATGTGATTGGACCGTGATGTGATTGGACTATGGTGTGATTGGATTGTGGTGTGATTGGATTGTGATGTGACTGGATTGTGATGTGATTGGGCCGTGATGTGATTGGACTATGGTGTGATTGGATTGTGATGTGATTGGATTGTGATGTGATTGGATTGTGATGTGATTGGGCCGTGATGTGATTGGACCGTGATGTGATTGGACTATGGTGTGATTGGATTGTGGTGTGATTGGATTGTGGTGTGATTGGACTGTGATGTGACTGGATTGTGATGTGATTGGGCCGTGATGTGATTGGACTATGGTGTGATTGGATTGTGATGTGATTGGATTGTGATGTGATTGGATTGTGATGTGATTGGGCCGTGATGTGATTGGACCGTGATGTGATTGGACTATGGTGTGATTGGATTGTGGTGTGATTGGATTGTGATGTGACTGGGTTGTGATGTGACTGGATTGTGATGTGATTGGGCCGTGATGTGATTGGACTATGGTGTGATTGGATTGTGATGTGATTGGATTGTGATGTGATTGGATTGTGATGTGATTGGGCCGTGATGTGATTGGACTATGGTGTGATTGGACCATGCAGAATCACTTCAGTATGTGAGAGACAAAGCATCTGGCTTTCAGTAATCATCCAATCAGTTAACATGAATTACCATATGATCGAAATATTCTAATTAAAGTGTTTATCGCTTTGGTCAGTGTTTAAACAAATAAACCCGAGTATTCACTTGAAGACAGTCAGACAAACCAATAAATCTCAACTCATTCATTGTAGTTAATTAAAGTGGGCGGGGCTGAGTGACAGCTTAAAGCTACTGACTGCAAAGTCATCTGAAATTTTTTTTTGTGTGTGTTGACATTTTCCTTTGTCTCGCAAAAACAATATCCTGCAGACGAGATGTGATCATTTTGATGTCCTGAGGGTCGCTTTTCTCCATTTTGGGACCGTTTTACTCCCTCTTGAGGTAAACAGTACAGCCCTACGCAAACAGCTGAATATGAGGAGCTTTAACTAATTAGCATAACTTTGGTACTGCGTCACACCAAGATGGCGACGCACGGAAAACATCGTGACTCTGCTTCGACCTCGGAGAGTTTTGAGTCGCAGGGATGCAATTTGTGGTTGACAATCATGAATAGATCCGTGAAACAGAAGATGAATATTTATATCTTTTCTCTGTTCCTGCTCTTGTGTTCTTGTTTCTTTCTCTGTAAGATCAGAACATTAGGTGTATAAATCCATACTCATGACCGTGGAGTTGAGCCCATGCACTCTAAGGCTAAGATAGCTAAGTGCTAGCTAGAATGATTTAGTTATCTGTCCAGAAAAAATGACACGTCATCCAACCTCGCTCTATCTTGCAGTTGCACTCACTAGGCAGGTTTCCTTTTCTTTTCCACTGGTGGGAGGGTGGAGTCCGTCGTGTTCGCCCGGACACCGACTTGTTTTGGTTAAAAGTAGCTCAAACATGCCCCACGGTGGTCACGTGATAAGCACAACTTTACTCCTCACACACTTGTGAAATTTCCTCTCTGCATTTAACCCATCTGAAGCAGTGAACACACACACATGCACACACACATGAGCAATGAGCACACACACACACACACACACACAC
>NC_083576.1:93957380-93967380 GCF_027579695.1 Neoarius graeffei
AACGAATGAAGGGTAACGAGTGAAGATGAAGAGTAATGAGTGAAGTGTAACGAGTGAAGAGTAACGAATGAAGGGTAACGAGTGAAGTGAAATGAATGAAGTGTAACGAGTGAAGAGTAACGAATGAAGGGTAACGAGTGAAGTGAAACGAATGAAGTGTAACGAGTGAAGAGTAACGAATGAAGGGTAACGAGTGAAGTGAAACGAATGAAGTGTAACGAGTGAAGAGTAACGAATGAAGTGTAGCGAGTGAAGATGAAGAGTAATGAGTGAAGTGTAACGAGTGAAGAGTAATGAGTGAAGTGTAACGAGCAAAGAGTAACGAATGAAGGGTAACGAGTGAAGTGAAACGAATGAAGTGTAACGAGTGAAGAGTAATGAATGAAGGGTAACGAGTGAAGTGTAACGAGTGAAGATGAAGAGTAATGAGTGAAGTGTAACAAGTGAAGAGTATTGAGTGAAGTGTAACGAGCAAAGAGTAATGAATGAAGTGTAACGAGTGAAGAGTAACGAATGAAGTGTAACTAGTGAAGCTGAAGAGTAATGAGTGAAGTGTAACGAGCAAAGAGTAATGAATGAAGGGTAACGAGTGAAGACTGTGTGTCATTTATCTTCTACATGCTCACACACACACACACACACAGTTATTTGTTGGTTGCATTTGTTTCATAATTAAATGAAATAATCTTTATAGTTTTGTGAAAGAGAATGACATGATGAGTTTTCATGACGAATGAGTTGTTTTTATTTGGATGAATTATTACCAGCTGGATGAACATTTCAGTTCTCGTGCTGCAGATGATGGATTCTAAATGCACTCAGAACAATAACCTGAGAAACGCGCTGAAGACGTTCTGTCCATGATTTTAGTTTCTGAGGCACATGACGGGAAAGGAGCAGAGGATCACTACACGCGTTCCATCACAGTCAGGAAAACATCACCAGTTACTCAAACAGTTTCACCCAGTCAGCAGCGGGTTTCCATCAACCTGCTTCATACACACGCTGAAACTGAGAGCGAGAAAGCGAGTCGTGGAAATACGTGGATTTCAAAACAAGTCTCAAATATTGCAAAAAAAGTTTTCAAATATAGCTTTTATTCTGCGTCACACTGCAGTGAAACCCAGCGACTGTCACTGATTCGCACTGAAAATGTTCACCGGACTGAAACAGGAGCCGAGTTTCACTGCAGTTTCACGCAAAACAGAAACAATATTTTAACAATTTCAACAAAACACACATGAATGTTCTGTTTCCATTTGGAGATGTTCTGTGATTAGAGCTGGATTTCTGCGCTCGCGTTCGTACAGAGCGCACTCTTTTTCAGAAAGGGGCATCTCCAGTCACGCTTCAGGTCATGTGACTTTAATTAGGAAAATGTGTTTCTGTTTCAGTTTTGTGAAATATTGCTTCATCGAATTGTCTGAAAAACCACCTCATGTGAGAGGGAAAACCTTCTTGAGATATTTGAGGCTTTTTTAATTGAAATCCGCGTCTTTCTATCACTCGAATTTCACTTCACAACTTCAAACTCACATTAAGAAGATTAATGAAAACACCGTAAACTAATACATTACAGCAATATGCTGTATTTATATCAAATCACACTTTACAACTTTACATAAACAGATAGATAGATAGATAGATAGATAGATAGATAGATAGATAGATAGATAGATAGATAGATAGATAGAGTGTCTTGCAAAAATATTCACCCCCCTTGGTGTTTGTACTGTTTTGTTGCATTACAAGCTGGAACTAGAGACAGTTCCCCTGGGGGAAATTGTGAGAGTGATGCAGTGCGCGGAGCAGTCACAGTTGCAGGAGCTGAGCTGTACTGTTGCCCCTTTTCCACCAAAGCAGTTCCAGGGCTGGTTCGGGGCCAGTGTTTAGTTTGGAACCGGGTTTTCTGTTTCCATTGACAAAGAACTGGCTCTGGGGCCAGAAAAACCGGTTCCAGGCTGCACCAACTCTCTGCTGGGCCAGAGGAAAGAACCGCTTACGTCAGCGGGGGGGCGGAGTTGTTAAGACCAACAACAATAACAAGACCGCAAAAGATCGCTATTTTTAAGCGACGAGAAGCAGCAGCTGTACAAACGCGAAGTCATCCATTATTATTATTGCTGTTGTTGCTGCTGCTGCTTCTTCCGTGTTGTTTTTGCTTCGATATTCGCGCCAAGGTTTATGCAAACGTAGCGACGTAACTGACGTATACAGCGACGTAACTGACGTATACAGCGATGTAATGACGTATACAGCGACGTAACTGACATGTCTTCTCTTAGCACCGTGAGCTATGGAAAAGCAAACTGGTTCTCAGCTGGCTCACAATTTGAACGAGTTGTGAACCAGCACCAGCACTGGCTCCGACCCAGTCCTGGAACTGATTTGGTGGAAAAGGGGTATGTGTGAATGTGTGATTTGCCATGAAGCTACAAGCCTGTGTCTCTCTGAGAGCAAGCAGCCCCTCCCTCCCGTGTGTCTCTCTGAGAGCGAGCAGCCCCTCCCTCCTGTGTGTGTGTGTGTGTGTGTGTGTGTGTGTGTGTGTGTGGTGTGTGTGTGAGAGAGCGAGCAGCCCCTCCCTCCCTCCCGTGTGTGTGTGTGTGTGTGTGTGTGTGAGAGAGCGAGCAGCCCCTCCCTCCGGTGTGTGTGTGTGTGTGTGTGTGTGTGTGTGTGTGTGTGTGTGTGTGTGTGTGTGTGAGAGAGCGAGCAGCCCCTCCCTCCCGTGTGTGTGTGTGTGTGTGTGTGTGAGAGAGCGAGTAGCCCCTCCCTCCCGTGTGTGTGTGTGTGTGTGTGTGTGTGTGTGTGTGAGAGAGAGCGAGCAGCCCCTCCCTCCCGTGTGTCTCTCTGAGAGCAAGCAGCCCCTCCCTCCTGTGTGTGTGTGTGTGTGTGTGTGTGTGTGTGTGTGAGAGGAAGCGAGCAGCCCCTCCCTCCCGTGTGTCTCTCTGAGAGCAAGCAGCCCCTCCCTCCCATGTGTGTGTGTGTGTGTGTGTGTGTGTGTGTGAGAGAGCGAGCAGCCCCTCCCTCCCGTGTGTGTGTGTGTGTGTGTGTGTGTGTGTGTGTGTGTGTGAGAGAGCGAGCAGCCCCTCCCTCCCGTGTGTGTGTGAGAGCGAGCAGCCCCTCCCTCCAGTGTGTGTGTGTGTGTGAGAGCGAGCAGCCCCTCCCCCACTCGCGCGCTGCGAGCAGAGAGACTGAGAAGCACAAAAAAAAGGGCAGTTTTTCCTCAGGGGGGACCCCCCAAACAACGGGGATTTACACGATAACGGAAGGAGATATTCACAAAATTCTTTCACATTGAGTACCACAAGGGTCTCCTGAACACATTGATGTAATTTTTTTTGTCTGTAGTGTAAAAAATGAGGACACTAGAGCGAGTTAAAAACGAGTGACTTTTCTGCCACGTTTATAATGGGAGTCTATGGGGAAGCGCGCCTGTCCTCTCCTTACTTTCAGGCTTCCCTGTCAGCTGTCCAATTATCGGCCAATATCAAACCTCCCCTTTATCTCCAAGATCCTTGAAAAAGCTGTGGCACAGCAGTTATGCTCATATTTACATAGGAATAACATCCATGAAATGTATCAGTCAGGATTTAGACCTCATCATAGCACAGAGACAGCTCTGGTTAAAGTAGTAAACGACCTACTGTTGGCGTCTGATCAGGGCTGTGTCTCGCTACTTGTGTTGCTTGACCTTAGTGCAGCATTTGATACCATTGATCATTCCATTCTTCTGGATAGACTAGAAAATGTTGTGGGAGTTAAGGGAATGGCCCTCTCCTGGCTCAGGTCTTATCTAACTGATCGTTATCAGTATGTCGATATAAATGGTGATATTTCTAGACGTACCGAGGTAAAGTTTGGTGTTCCACAAGGTTCTGTCTTGGGTCCACTGCTTTTTTCTCTATATATGTTACCTCTGGGCGATATTATTCGTAAACATTGCATTAGTTTCCACTGTTATGCTGATGACACACAGTTGTATGTCTCTGCAAAACCTGATGAGAGACACCAGCTTAATAAAATTGAGGAATGTGTGAAGGACATTAGACACTGGATGCTTATTAACTTCCTTCTGCTTAACTCTGACAAGACTGAAGTACTTGTGCTAGGACCACATACAGCTAGAAGTAAGTTTTCTGATTCCACAGTAACTCTGGATGGCCTTTCTGTTTCTTCACGTGCAGCAGTAAAAGACCTCGGAGTGATTATTGACCCCAGTCTTTCATTCGAAACTCACATTGATAACATCACCCGGATAGCTTTCTTTCATCTCAGAAATATTGCAAAGATAAGAAATTTAATGTCATTGCATGATGCAGAAAAACTAGTTCATGCTTTCGTTCCCTCCAGGTTGGATTATTGTAATGCCTTACTGTCTGGATGTTCCAATAAGTGCATAAACAAGCTCCAGTTAGTTCAAAATGCCGCAGCAAGAGTCCTTACTAGAACTAGAAAATATGACCACATCACGCCTGTCTTATCCACACTGCATTGGCTCCCAATCAAATTTCGTATTGATTATAAAATACTACTATTGACCTTTAAAGCACTAAATGGTCTCGCACCACAGTACCTGAGTGAACTTCTGCTCCTCTATGACCCGCCACGCCTACTTAGATCAAAAGGTGCAGGCTATCTGCTGGTACCTCGTATAGTGAAGGCTACATCAGGGGGCGGAGCCTTTTCTTACAAAGCCCCACAGTTATGGAACAGCCTTCCAAGTAATGTTCGGGAATCAGACACAGTCTCAGCATTTAAGTCTCGGCTGAAAACATATCTGTTTAGTCAAGCCTTGTGTTAATGGTGTTTATGAGGTAAAGGAGTAGATCTGGAGGGTCCTCAGACATAGAGTGTTTTGGTAAACTGGGATGTATGGATGCTGTCAGTCCCCACTCGCTTGCTCACTCGAGTTTGTTGACGGTGTAGTGGCTGCTGCTTTATGTCCCGGGGCCCCTCATGCCTGTGTTACCTTCTGGCTCTCTCCTTTTAGTTATGCTGTCATAGTTAGTTGCCGGAGTCCCTGCTTGTACTCGGTGCAATATGTATACTGTTCCTACTTATTCAGGTGACATTGGGCATACCTAACCACCTGTGTTTTCTTTCTCCCCCCCCCCCCACCCCAAATCTGTCCCTCTGAGTTACATGGAGTCAACAGGAAATCTTTTGGTGGAGACGGTGGGGACCTCGACTGGCTATCGTAGCCTGCAGGGAATCGGCCGTCAGACATTCTGTCGCATGTCCCAGACCCAGTGAAATGTAACTGAATTGTCTTGGCCAGGCCTAAGGGTCCCATCTGCATCTCATCATTGCTGAGGAGTGTGCTCCCATCACCCAATCAAGCATCCAGCCAGAGCAGGTCATGATATATTTTTTACCATATTAACATGCCATTGTGCGTCATGCCTGATGTAAAGACTCTCGTCTCTGCGAGCCTACCACACAGATTTAATACTTGTCATTTTTAGGGCATACCTAACAACGTGTTTTCTTTCTCTCTCTCCCCCCCCCCCCCCCCCCCATCTGTCCCTCTGAGTTACATGTTGATCCTGGGATTGAGATGCTGGCCTCTTCTGCCCCTCGGACCTGCTTGATCCATCCTGGTGCCCTGTGTCTGGTCGGAGTTTTATCGCCCCACTCCTGTGAAGGACGGCCCCATGAGGACAGTTGAGGGTTATACCTGTTAAAACTGTTAATATTATAGTCAGGCTGTCTGTTGTTGCCCAAATGAGGATGGGTTCCCTTTTGAGTCTGGTTCCTCTCGAGGTTTCTTCCTCATGTCGTCTGAGGGAGTTTTTCCTTGCCACCGTCGCCACAGGCTTCATCATTGGGGATAGATTAGGGATAAAATTAGCTCATGTTTTAAGTCGTTCAAATTCTGTAAAGCTGCTTTGCGACAATGTTTATTGTTAAAAGCGCTGTACAAATAAACTTGATTTGATTTACACAACATACCTACAACTTTAAAGGTGCACATTGTTTTTTTTTATTGGGACACAAACAATAATTATGATGAAAAAAACAAAATCTGGAGTGTGCATAAGTATTCACCCCCTTTCGTATGAAACCCCTAAATAAGAGCTGCTCCAACCGATTCACTTCATAAGTCACATAATTAGTTGATTAAGATCCACCTGTATGCAATCAAAGTGTCACATGATCTGTCACATGATGTCTGTATAAATCAACCTGTTCTGGAAGGATCCTGACTCTGCAACACTACTAAGCATGGCCGTAACTACCATTGAGGACACCGAGGTCATGTCCTCTGTATTTTTTTCAGAAATTTCAAATTGGACTACGCTGAATTCGAGCAGTGATCAATGTAAAACGCAGCGTCCGCATCCACATGTCATCTGTATTTCCCCCCAATAAAATTCACATTTGTCTAATGTCATCTGAAATCTCTCAGCCTCTATCTCTATCGCTGCCGTGTCTAACGCAGCGTCACGCGACGTAGCCTATACTAGTGTTGGCCGGGGAAGTTGGGTTTTGGATAAAACAGGCAGGGTGTAGTCTACGCTCTATCACATATGTCTACCTAACCTAACGTAGGCTAATAGTCACATCGCATTATAGAGCTTTACCCGAGTGCAAAATGAAAACGTTGCAAGAAACTAAATGAAGGTTTGGACAGCCAACAGAAGAGCAGGGAAAGAGAAGGAGGGAAGGGGAGAAAATATTGTCAGTGCAGTGGCAGACCGTTCAGCGGCGTCATGCCAACTTTCCAAGGGGAAACGTTTCATTGTCATTGCCGATTACATTTTAGTTAGCATTTCGAGAAACATTCAAAACTACGTTGTCACAGGCAGCCCTGTGCAGGGCTGAGTAAACGGGCTGGTTCGAGTAACTCTCTCTCTCTTTCTCTCATAACTCTCTCTTTCTCTCTCACTCACTCACACAGACACACACACACAAATAATACACTCTCACACACTCTCTCTAATACAGTCTTCACACAGAACTAATAGCCCTACATTCTAATGTAATTTAAGATAATGAAATGTAAATAATGCCAATACTTCAGCGTAGCTGAGCAATACACTCAGTTCAGTTTTGACTTTTATGTCAGACAAAACTCCACAGTTCTGATGGCACAGTTTTAGAATTGTTGAAGTAAATGTGTTGTGAGCCAAACTTACATTACAGGCAATGGTGAGAAAGAACACTCTGTTTCAGAGAATGCATGCAAATGGATCTCAATTCAAGACAGCCAGATAGACTGATGCCTTTACATTACTGCTCAGAATGTCTCTCCACATACAGACACCCACAAATAACACACAAACTCTCAGTCTCTCTCTCACACACACACACACACACACACACACACACACACACACACACACACACACACACTATTATTATAAGGTGTAATACTAAAGCTTACAATTCAGCAGTTCACACCCTTTCTGTCATGTGTATGCTGCAATGTAAATAATGCCAATAGTTTAGGTAACTGGTACTTTAGGTCTGTATACTCAGTTCAAGAGTTCACTACCTTTCTACTTTTATGTCAGATAAAACACCACAGTTATGGTGCCACAGTTTTAGAATTGTTAAAATAAATGTCTCCTCCACCAAATCTATCCTTATTTATTTATTTATTTAAGTTGTGCCAGGGGGCTTTGGTGCTGTCAGCCATGTTTGACCTCAGTATTTGAAAAATCCTGGCTACGGCCCTGCTACTAAGCAAGCAACATGAAAACCAAGGAGCCTCCAAACAGGTCAGAGACAAAGTTGTGGAGAAGTATAGATCAGGGTTGGGTTATAAAAAATATCCCAAACTTTGAATATCCCACGGAGCTCCATTAAATCCATTATAGCAAAATGGAAAGAATATGGTGCCACTACAAACCTGACAAGAGAAGACCCCGCCCACCAAAACTCACAGACCGGGCAAGGAGGGCATTAATCAGAGATGCAGCAAAGACACCAAAGATAACACTGAAGGAGCTGCAAAGATCCACAATGGAGATGGGAGTATCTGTCCATACTTTAAGCTGTACACTCCACAGAGTGGGCGGGGCTTTATGGAAGAGTGCCCAGATTAAAAGGCATTGCTGAAGAAACCATGTTTGGAGTTTGCCCAACAGCATGTGGCAGACTCCCCAAACACATGGAAGAAGATTCTCTGGTCAAATGAGACTAAAATTGATCTTTTTGGCCATCATGGGAAACGCCATGTGTGGCGCAAACCCAACACACTGAGAACACCATTCCTACAGTGAAGCATGGTGGTGGCAGCATCATGCTGTGGGGATGTTTTTCATCTGCAGGGACAGGAAAGCTGGTCAGGACTGAAGGAAAGATGGATGGCACTAAATACAGGGCAATTCTGGAGGAAAACCTGTTTGAGTCAGCCAGAGGTTTGAAACTGGGATGAAGGTTCACGTTCCAGCAGGACAATGACCCTAAACACACTGCTAAAGCTACACTGGAGTGGTTTAAAGGGAAACATTTAAATGTCTTGGAATGGCCTAGTCAAAGCCCAGACCTCAATCCAATTGAGATTCTGTGCCATAACTTGAAGATTGCTGTACACCAACACAACCCATCTAACTTGAAGGAGTTGGAGCAGTTTTGCCTTGAGGAATGGGCAAAAATCCCAGTGGCTAGATGTGCTAAGCTAATAGAGACACACCCCAAGAGACTTACAGCTGTAATTGTAGCAAAAGGTGGCTCTATAATATCTCATCTCATCTCATTATCTCTAGCCGCTTTATCCTTCTACAGGGTCGCAGGCGAGCTGGATCCTATCCCAGCTGACTACGGGCGAAAGGCGGGGTTCACCCTGGACAAGTCGCCAGGTCATCACAGGGCTGACACATAGACACAGACAACCATTCACACTCACATTCACACCTACGCTCAATTTAGAGTCACCAGTTAACCTAACCTGCATGTCTTTGGACTGTGGGGGAAACCGGAGCACCCGGAGGAAACCCACGCGGACACGGGGAGAACATGCAAACTCCACACAGAAAGGCCCTCGCCGGACCCGGGGCTCGAACCCAGGACCTTCTTGCTGTGAGGCGACAGCGCTAACCACTACACCACCGTGCCGCCCGCTCTATAATATATTGACCTTTATTTTATTTTTTTTGGGGGGGGAATACTTATGCACACTCCAGATTTCTGGGTTTTTTTTTTTCATCTTAAGTATTGTTTGTGTCACAATAAAAAAACAATGTGCACCTTTAAAGTGGTCGGCATGTTGTGTAAATCAAATGGTGCTAACCCTCCAAAAATCCATTTTAATTCCAGCTTGTAATGCAACAAAACAGGACAAACACCAAGGGGGGTGAATACTTTTGCAAGACACTGTATATAGATGGACACATAGAAAAGAAAGACTGACACTTCAACAACCAGAACATTCCTCATCCTGAACATCAACTCCAGAGAAACTCACTTTCACACACAGCAGCTGCTCTACACACACACACACAGTGTATGGAAGTGAAAGGCAGAGGACAAACAGATTGAATGTAAACATGTAAACAGTGTGTTTGTGGCGATTGTGCACATGTTCTAAACCTTCTGGGCTCACAGCAAGCAGTGAATCACAGCTAATCATCAGCACATGCAGGACACACACACACACACACACACACACACACACGGAGCAAGTCATCGTTTAGATTTCACACCAAAACAGCTGGAGCTCTCTTTTTTTTTAAGGATCCATTTTTTTAAGTTTAAAAAAAAATCTGTTTGTTTTAAAATTCAAAAAAATGATAAATGTGCGTCATGTGAGAGAGAAAGTGTCAAAGTGTTTCTCTGACTTTAGACACACTGACAGATCAACATGGAGTTTATAAAATATTAATAAATACGTTATCTTGTAAATTATTGATTTTTTTTACAATACATTCTTGAGGAAGGTGCCAATATTTTTGAACATACAAATATCTAAAGTTTTAAAAATCAAGGGATTAGATGTATAATTATTTATAAATAACAGCATTAATTTGTGATGCCTGAGAACTCTGTGTGTGTG